>NC_136627.1:31744817-31932317 GCF_933228915.1 Telmatherina bonti | reverse complement strand
ACTGGAGGAAAATACATCTTATAGAGACTGTTATATAAACTAATCAGAGATTTTAAACAAGTCAACTTTATAGGAACAAAAGTGAATCCTCAAGTGCTCTGATGTGTCTGAAAATGTTCATGTCGACGGAAAAAAGCCTTGAAACTGACTTGACGACTGACAAGCAGACGGCGACTAATGCAAAGCAGACGCAGCAAAACACTCATTCCATGTTATGAACAAAGACTGACAAGCTGTACAATGAATCAGAAATGCTTATGAAAGCCACTGCTCCTGCAAGAAAACAAAATGACAAAAAGTACTTTGGAAAAAGGCTGAAGTCATTATCGGCTTGTGTGCCTTCATCACCTTTAGAGGGAGACGGACATTAAAATGTCTTCAGTCACAGTGAGAATTAACTTATGCTAATGCATTTCTACTTTTCATGAGTAAATTAATGATTAGAAATAAGTGGAAAAACACATGGTTCATCAACTGGGAAACAGAAGTTCAACTTCTACCTGGTAATTTGTTTTCAACCAAATCTCCCAGCTTCTCTGACTGTTACTCAGTTGCTATGGTTGCATGATGCTTTTTAATTCTAAATTGTTCTGAATGAAATGATTAAACAACGAGGAGCCATACATTAGATAGTTATAATGCACGATGCGGAGTCTAGAAAACCACAACACACAGCGGAGCATTTTAGTTGTCTAATCCACGGACACAAGTTGTTCATTCCACTTATACCATGGTCCCACAAAGTAAACATTTCATAACTTATTTGTATTTCTTTGTTACAACACTTGCAAAATATGCTAAAGTATAGGAACTATTTCATGCTGGCGTTGATGCTAAACAACCGTTGTCACGCTACGGCACATCTCTCTCATTCACCTGTCAAAGCCAGCTGATGATGCCCCGTAACTAAGTGATATTATGGTGATTCAACTTGCCGAACTGCGTGTGCATTTATACAGAAATAATACACACCAGTTGTCATTAGAATTGTCACTGACCATGGTATAATTTTGATTTAACTTATTCTTGTTTGAGTTTACATGAGAATAGTAATTCCAAATTGAAGTTTACATGAAAACACATTTTTTGCCTTTACTTAATTCCGCTTTAGGTCTGGGTGTTGGGGAGCGCTCTGATTGGACAGGGGGCAGACATGACGTACTTGCTATACTATGTAAAACAACATAATGTGCCATTTTTGCTTCAATCTTGATATTTTTAAAATACTAACTCAATATGAGCAAACCACTTCTCTGTTTTGAGCAGCTGAGGAGGAAAAGCACAATAAAGTACCAGAGATGAGAGGCATGAAATACCTGCATCATCACAACGGGACAAGCTAACGAGAAGTTTATTCATTTTGCAATAAACTTGGAGCAGAACGAACGTTTACATGACAGAAGAATTCATTAAGTCCGATTTAAAATGGAAAATTGAGCCTCTTTATTTTGAATTAAACGTAAATCTGAAGTGTCATTTTCATTCAGAATTGGATGATTACGTGATCTTTTTTCATCTCTTTAAAGTGGATTTAACTTTTATTCTGAATTGAATAAGAAGTAAACTCTCCTAAATGTGGTCAATGATCATATCGCATAGTGAAAGTACACAATGTTTTGTTACATTGAATCTGTTATCCAGTCAAAATTTGTATGTTCATCTTGATTTTTTGCCTAATTTGTGTATATTGTCTAAAGCGGTGAAACCTAATTTAAAATCTAATATATCAGAGGGATGTAGCCCAGAGTAGCCGCAGACATAGCAGCTTAGCAACGCTTACAGCGGCTGCTAAGATTCCCCATGGAGTCTGTAACAGCTGTGTTTTTGATCCGACTAGTTTCTGATGCTCTGCAATATAATAATGAGAAATTCCAACAATGAAAGGGTTAGGCTGAGCTGAGGTATGATGAAGTGGTTTTCTTTTTAATATTACTCGTTTAGAAAAGAACAAAAGGAGAAAGTAGCCATGAAGCAAAAGAGGCTCAACGTGTGACGTTTAGCATTACATTTCATCTAACAGATTGGGAGTGGGAGGATCCTTTCAGCCCTGCACCATGGGTATGATTTTGGCACTTGGGGGTCATTAACTTGTGAGCTAAAAGAATTACGAGAAAACTTCAACTTTCTTTGACATAACTTTGGACCAGATAGAAATAGAAGCAAAAGCAAAGTAGAATCAAACAGCAGACAGACGTTAACATGTTGTTTTTTTTTTAACTGTCACAACTAATTTCATGAGTTATGCCTTATTTGCACTAATACAGATGTCCTTGTCAACTTGCAGCTGTTTATCAGTGGTAATTCACACGTGCTAAAGAGAGGCGACTCGGCTTTGTGTCAGTCTGTGCTTACACACTGTCGGTCGCTGTACTGCTTAAAGAGGCGTGTTATGTGTTTCTCATTCTTCCTTACACACACAGCCTTTCCATGTCCATGAGTTGCCCACTGATTGGCAGAGAAAATTTGAGCGTTTCTTTGAAATGGAGATTTATAAGTTTTTGTGTTTTCAGAACCATAAAATGACACACAGCTTTAGGGAGAGCAGATAAGGTCATGACACGGTTACCCTCTCATGTTTTTAGAGGAGATCCATTTTACCTTCTGGCTGCAACAGTTTGAATTGATCCTTATGTTTTTTATTTCAAGTTGAGATTGAAATGACATGTTTTCAGAGTAAAACAGAGCAGCATTGAGCTCACCCAGGTTTGCATATTGGAACCTGCTGCTGGAGAAAGCCCCAGCTCCTGAGGCAGCTAACTGGTTGAGCCTCGTCATGGCATCTCGCCACAAGATTTCAGGAGAATTAGTCACAATTGGCTGTTTGTGAGGATAACTTAGTTTGTTTGCATTTTTGAATGGCTCAGCTTTTTTAAGCTGGAGCGGCAAGCAGCAATGTAATCTAATTAATGTCTGGCTCTGCATATGCATTTGTGGCAGATTAGGAGGCTTATTTTTTAAGAGTTTAGGGGTCACAACCTACAGCTTCACAGCTACATATACTTTGACACATAAAACTGTGTAAAATGTAGAGATTTAGACTCCATTAAATATCCTCTGATGACCTCTGGTGCCCAAAGATAAGTGAGTTGCTAAATGCAGCTACCTGCTTATGTTCCTCCTGGCATACAAACCAATTCATCCATTCCTGTTTCTTCACTTTTACATATCAGCTCCTCATTTACTTCTTTTGGAAAAACTGCCACTTTTAACTGGTAATCACACCTTCATTTTAATTGGCACCTTCACATTTGAGATTGTCTTAGGTTGTAGCGGAAACTAAATGTAAAGGTGAAAAAAATCATTCATGCAAGCATCTAATTGAGACACTGCATGAGACGCTCCAAGTCATGTGATGCACTGCAATTAAAATGGCTTCTAAAAGGAAAAGTGAGGCAACACATCCAACACTCATGGGCCAGATTTCTGTGTCTTTGTTATGTGTATTCTTGCTATTAGTTTTATTTGAACCCTTTCTTAGGTGAGTTTTTCTCTGTGAAACCTCTAAGCTGTGCTTTTAAGCAGATTCTCTGGCACTTCCACACCAGAAGCTCATCATGCCCGCAGGTTTAGGCAAAGACAATTCTGCCTGGTGATTTTCACAGTTTGAATTCATCCACAATCATCGATTAATCTTGTGTTGAGCTGAAGACAGCCTCGGTGGCAGAACGGCCAGACATTGCAGTCTGAACTAGAGAGTGACACGGGAGTGGATTTTCACTCCTGTCCCATCCCACTCCCACAGAAGAAATCCTGTCCCATCCCACTCCCACAGAAGAAATCCTGTCCCATCCCAATCCTGGGCCAAAGCAAAACAAAAAGATCTGTACCATACCAATCCCGATAAAATTACTCCCAATTTCATCCCACTCGGATCGATTCCCATTTATTTTTAAAAATGAATGTAGTTATTATGAAATAGTTGAATTGGATGATAAAATTCTGCTAACCTAAATATAATTACTTATGACATTGCTTTGTAAATTCACATCAGTTTCTCCGCAGGCGTTTGCAATCTCCATTCCTTTTCTTATTTCCTTTCCAATGGGAAAACAGTGGCCAGAAGCATTGGCTTCTGGGTAGTGTAGTTTTTATTTTGCTTGGGTTACAGTGTTGCTACGAAATAGCGGCGCCTGTCCTTCTGTTTTTTTTTTTCCTTTTTCTTTTGTCGTTTGTTGGTTCCCGCTCCCATCAGGTCCCGTTATTTTTATTTTTTTTTATCCTGTACCGTCCCAATCATGTGATTATTGTAAAATTGACTTCCATCTTGTGGGAATCCCGCAGGAATCCCGTGACCCATGGGATTCCTGAAAAAGTGTCAGCCTCTAGTCTGGCTCTGCTGATGAGGATCGTTTCTGACAAAGGGTCATTGGCTCTACATGACGACAGACACGCCTGCACGTGCTGATGGCCTGCCTCCTCTGGCACAGTTTGTCTAAATGTAGACTGGCACTGACACTAATGTACACTGATAAAGCTGTGAGTCAATAGTCAGGGAAGAGAGAGTGGGGGTGGGAGACACTGGATTCCTAATTTACCCCATTTGTTCCATTTGTCAGATGCTGGACCTCTCTGGTAACTGGGCTGATGAATCATTCTGTGTAGACAGGAGAGCTCTTTGTACAGTCTGCAGGTTTGGTGATTTTTAAACAGGGGAAGGTTCACTTCATGGCAAACCTGATATCTGGGGGGATGAGGACATTTTTATTTCAACTGACATAATGATGCTGAACGGGATTTGACTCATCCTGCGTTGCATTTTATCTCCCAGTTGGAGCAGATCAGGCAGGATGATCTCCAAGGACACCGACTAAGATCTGGGTTTAGCTTGAGGAATGCATTAAAAGATCCAGAGATATAATCACCTTTTATACACGTTATCAAAGGTTTATCAAGCAGGTTGCCTTGTTGTTTATGTAGTAATGTGAGATTTGGATGTGTGAATATATGTGTCTTAAAATAAAAACAAAATAAAATCATATCACAGGTTAAAACTGGGTCACATTGTGCCTATATGCATTTGCTTCAAGTGCATAATTTGTCTTTGTGGCTCGAGGATTTCGTCAGGAATGTCAATCAAAATCTACTTTATCTTCAGTATGTCATATTCAAAGAGATTTTTAATTTTAGATGCTGAGGAAATGTCAGAAAGCTAATCATCTCTGCTTTGCCTTTGACAAACAAATTTCAGAAGCTTTTTACCACATAAACACACAACATTGTGCATATTCTGCAGTCATGCACACAAACTGTAATTCAAGCGTTCTCATGTGTCTAAGGGTCACTCAGGTTGAGTAAAGAAAAAGCACCGGTCAACAAAGGGAATGCTCTCTCCGTGCCTCTCTTAAACCCACGCACACTAGTTCTTTAACGCTTTGTAAAAGGGATGGAGTATTCCCTGCAGGACTTGGTATATGAGGGTTGTCAGCACTTTTCTCAGCAGAGGGTTTAGGCCTTTCGTTCTGCTCCGGGATGGCTGAGTTTAATTGGAGAACGCTAATGCGCAGTTGGATAGCAGAGCTTCTCATGCCATGACTGGATCTGAAAATGGGAGGGCATGAAAGACAGGCTGCTGTGTGTGAATGTGTGTGTGTCCCTAGCATCAACTGCAGACATCCCTCAAGATGCCAGCAAATGTTTTTTCATGGGATCCAAGCAGTTTGTGAGCCATCTCATTTACAAAATAACAGGCAATAATAATTTGAGCAGGTTGATCCAGGGTTAATTCAAATAATTGCCAATTCATTCTAATTTCACATTTTCTGGAAATAGCATCGAGTTGTTGTGTCTTTCAGCAGGGAGTAAACTCCATGCCCAATCGATCAGGTTATACTGCAAGCAGAACGTTTTATAAAACAAAGCATAAAGAGCTTTGAGCAAACATTCAGGACAATGGAGAGCAAATTGGAAAACGTGGTTCTACTTTCCTGTGTGATTGCAAATGCTTAGAGAGGCCACCGAGGTAATAAATGAATAAGGGTGAACAGCGTGCAAATAGAGTTCAGTTTGGAAGCGACTGTCAGCAGGTGATTTGTGTTTTACAGCTTATTTTACCATCAGGTCATGTGCTTAGTTCTGACAGCTTCATATGAAGGAAGAAGCCGGGCAGTGATCCACGTTTGCAAAAATCAGGCATGTTTTCCAAAGAAACTAGTCTGCTTGGATTTTTTTCATGTTACATCATATATTTCATGTTAAGGATTTATTGAAAACCTGAAGAGTCACTCCTGTTTTAGGTCATAGTTCCACTTTTGCAACAGTGGACATTTGGTTTATGCTACACTTTGTTGGTATGGTAAATTGTGTGGGGTTTGGAGCCTTTTATCAAGGTTGTTGTTGCAGGGTATTGTATGTTAAAGGTTATAATTCCCAGTAGATTCCCATCAGATTGTTAAAGTTTTATCAGCCTTTGATTCTGTTTTTGTTCTAGGCTTGAAGTTGTTTATAGCTATTAGCACTCTTTTAAGATCTCCCACAATGGCACATCCCAGGGGAGATATAAACTCTCCAGGGACCTGGGTTAAGTCCCAACAGCGTTGTCTTTGGTTCAGAAGACAGTGGGGGGATGATGTCATTGTTTCTGAACAAACCCACCAACCGGCCACTTAAGCCTGTGAAATGAAAATAATCCTATCCTGTTGCAACGCTTCGACCAGCGGTGACAAGCTGCAGATTGTCTTTACAGGAAATGTTGTGTGTACACCACAAGATGAGAGAGGATGCAGAACAAAATGAGAAGTATTGATGTAAAGTATGAGTGTTTGACTTTACTGATCATGCTAAGCAAAGACCAACACATGCAATGAAAACAGAAAAACAAAAACCTGAATGAAAGGCAAAGTTTTGCTAAGAAAATATTACAACTTTTAGCGAAGTGCCAGGATTTTTAAAACATCTTGGATCTGTTCATTTAGTTTTGGTTATTTTTGATCATTCAGTCTCTTGCAACAGTAAAGAATAAAAACAGATTAGTGTTGAGAACAATTCCAAACAATGGAAAGAACAGCTTGAACTGGGTCTGAAATGTCAATTTCACTGGTTTGGTTATGACAGGAATGTCTTTCTAAATTAAGTGCCTTGTGTTTTGAATGGCAGCCCAAGTAAAACTTGTCAGGTTTAGTCGCACAACTCTTTGCCTGAGGAGACATAAACGTTGCACTGAGAGTCAAAATGCAGAAACTGGAGTTGGAGATGACAGCAGTCCTCTTGGAATACCTTTGATCAGATGACCAGATAAAACACTGCAAGTAATAGGTGAAATATCTGTGGCAGCTTGACTGGTGATTATGTTGGGGTTTTGTTTGGAATCCCATCAATACTCAGGAAAAATGTACCGTATAGAAAAGCTTGCTTTTCCCCTTTAACACTCGATCATTCGAGTGAGTATGTATTTGCCAGCAGAGCGTTATTTAACACATATTTGGGTGTGAAGTATATGGCAAATCCGCTGGTAACACCCACATATCCATTTTCACCCACATATCCAGTTTTTTTATTGGATGAAAAAGTCAGATAAACCCATCAGTGGAGTATTAGTAAATACCTTTTTTATGTCTGTTTATTTTTAAGGAAATGACCCATTTTTAAACAGCTTCAACAGTGGTCATTGGAAACTATTTTGTAACAGTTGCAGAATATTGTTGATGTATAGTTCAAGACATCTAAAAAAAACACTGTAAATGTTGGACTTCAAAGTGTACATTGGTAAGCACTTGAAATGAAGCATTGTATGACATAGACAGATCAGCTACAAAACTGTAGGCTACTTTGTGCATTTTGCTTCTGTAGACCAGACAGAAAATATTAAGCTAGTTTAAATTTCTGTTTTCTAATGTGCTGCCATGTCCAGCATCCTTACATTATAGTATTACAACATGTTTATACCATTGCATGTGTGACAGGTTCCTCCCTCAGACATTTTCTTTGGTTATTGTTGTATTTTCAGCTGTTAGCATACTCCATTCTGCCATGTGAAAAGAGATACAATTGTTCAAATTCTTGTCATAGTTGCTTCTAAATTGAAGAAGCATCCAGCGTGATGCAAAAAACAACCACAACAGTGTAGTATACCTGTATTATATCCATGTATTTAGTTTCTTATTGCAAAGTAAGAGTCAGATGAATTCTGTCACGTCAGAGGAGCCTTTTCATGAAGCTGGATATTGGCAAGAAGTGATAGCAACTGATAATAATCCAAAAGTTCAACATCATTCTTTATCTTTCAAATTTCATGGCACCAAATAAAGCTCTAATCAAGTAATTGGAGAATTTCTACAAAACTTGAGACATTGTGTAGGCTAGCATAGCATGTTAGCATGCTAGCTTAACTTTAATGGGGAACAGAATCAACACTTAGACTGTGTAGCATAGTAGCTAATGTCATGTCACCATCAGCACAAATTGCATCCTTTTTTATGGACATCACATTATCTTCTGAAATCTTTTGCAGAAATGTAAATGTTAATTATGGAGCTCTCTGTAAAAGGCTGTGATCAGTATGACAGCAAAGATATGAAGACATCCGTTACAGTAACACATTTTTATTATGGACAAACCCAATGGCACCTCAAGGTGTACACATTAAGAACAGGTAGAAACAAGAAAAAACAGTATACTGTATTTCTAGAAGCCATGAACAATCTGTTATTCAAGGAAACAAATAAAGGAGCTTATTAGAAAAAGAAAACAATGCATAAACAAGCTGTAGGGACAGAACAAAGCACTTTTTTTTCATTTTATAGCCTTCAACACTAGAAAGGTAATTGGATCTTTGTGACAACAATGAGAATATTCAATGAGAAAAACATTTCATAATGCAACTTACACAGCAGAGTCCACTGAATATACAGCAGTCTTACATAGATACACCAGTTATTTTAATACATCAGATCATTTCCTTTCTTTTGTGAACATGTGAATCTGAATTAAAACTGACGTTAAAGCTGCAAAGTAGTGCAGCAAAAACACACACCCTACTGATCAATGACTAAAATGCCCCTTTTCTATCCAGTTCAGTGACTTGGTTATGCAAATACACTGTGTCCATTAACCATTCAATCAGTGTGGTGTAATGACATAATATTGGCTCTGTGTGTATGCTTCTGAAGTCATTTGGATCGATCCCCCCCCCCTCAATTCTTGGCTTATTGGAAACTCAACAATTCACAGTAGCTAAAAAGGCTATTGCATGGCAAACAGACCTGCAGTAAAGCACTGAACGCTTATTCAGCTTCAAATACAAGACTTAGACTGAACTTAAGAGCACCATCAATGTGAAAGCACATATGAAGTCATAAGGTAAACTAAAATGAAAAAAAAAGGCTAAACCATTGTAGGCACAGTGAGATCATTGTTTTGAAATGTTGTAATCTTATCAGTAATGTAATCTTTGATGGCATGATATCAACACTGTATTTTCTGATCCCACACTGCACAAGGTGTTTTCACAAAGCTGTTTTTAAATTTACAGCCCACGAGGAGCACATTTTTTACAGAAAAATCCTGCCATATTTCATCCAACCGTTACTCTGATAGAAGAAATGTGGTAGAATCCCAACTACTAAGTGGAGAAAAAATTAGATGGCCATGCATGTTAAAAGCCTATGTGCCATCAAAGCCCCTTGGGCTACAAAGGCCGCTTTTAGCAAATGGATGGCAACAGCTGCAAACTCTGGGCTGCTCTTAATGCGCACAGTGCAGATGTCTGCACTCGAGTCCCACAGTCTGAGACAGATCTGTCTGGCTCTACACTGGGCCTCTCTCATCATATCATTGCAGCTTCATTAAGCTCTGAACTCAATATCAACATCTGCCCGACAGCTTTTGCTCTCCAATTAAAAGCTAAGAAAATCTAATAAAACAAAACAAAAAAAAAACTACCAAAAGCTGCAGAAATAACCATCCAAGGGGTTGATGTCATGTACTGTAGATGGTGCCTTTTGTTATGGTTCTTTATTTATTAGGAACTTCACAGGAATATTGGAGATTATTTGTGTTTGTTGATGATAAATGTCGTGTTCAGGTTTGTGAACAGGAGTGCACAACAGAGGCAACCATGAATACACTCCTCATCCAGTTACTGCTCTGTCTAATGGCTGGATGCCACTAGATGACACTTCAGGGACCAGATGCATAAAACTGAAGTTAGGAAAAATGTGCAATGTACCGCCGCATTTATAAAACTTTGTGGCTGCATGAATCTGTTGTTGCCATTGAAACTCTATGTTTGTGTACCATCTTTATGGATGCAGAATGTCTCTTACTATTTCTGGCACATAATGACATATAGCTCCACCACTGTAGGCTGTGGGCATACAATCAATAGGAAAGGAATGCAACTTCACTAAAATGTGAAACCAGTGAAGAAGAGAAAGTTTAATCTGTTTTATTGATGGTCTCGGTTCATTTCTGGAATCACAAATAGAAAAACTGCTGACTGGGAAAAAGTAACAGCAGCAATCAACTTTGTATATTCAGAACAAAGACGCCCGCAGAGACTAAAAATAAGATGATGAACGAGACAAAGGTGCATCAGAATCCAACGTTATATCTCCTGCTGTATCTCCAGGGGATGAACCCATGGTCTACTGCAGATACAGGCTGGCATGAAGATGATCAGACGTTAGATGCAGACTGGGCCTGGCATGCCGGCTGCTTCCTTAAAGAAAAACCTTTGGAAACCTGAAACAACACAAGCTATCCTTCTTCTTCTGGCAGAAAATAACGATAAATTGATCTTCTCTTAGTGAAATCTTCCAGCAGCCATCTTTATGGAGCAGCTGTAGGTATCTGGAACAATGCCTACAACAAGTGTGGATAAATAAATAGTGGTCTTTTTTTCTCTGTTGCCATTTTTCCTGATTTTCTACTGAATGAAATGAGGCTTGAATCAGTACAAACCGCTGAAAAAGGGAACGCGGTGTGTCCATGCTCTCTCTTTAAAAAAGCCATTCTGTGCAAGAAAAGGCGTTATGCAAGGTTTGAACGTGTGCACTTTATTTATACATCTGGCCCTGATGTGTGATAGGGGTTCAGGACAAACTCCTTACACTCCTTATGTTAACAAGAGAAAATAATCCCAATATGAGCCTGCATGAGCTGACAATGATACATTACTGATCAAAGCTGCTGGAATCAGGCTGCATTTACTGAAATCCATCCCCAGCGATAAGAAACGTGTTGCAGGCATGATCCGTGTTCAATCAGATAACACAGGTGTATCCAATCAGTAAACTGGGACAGGACATTGTTGACTATTGAACTCATTTAATGCTGAAAACAAATACAAGTTACTTCACCGGGTCATCACAATTGAACAAGAGATTTTTTTTTTTGTTTGTTTGTTTTTGTCATTTTTTTTCCTTTTGTATTTGTAACACCTTCAGAAATATACATTCACATGGCTGAATACAAACAGTTTCTCTCTTTTGAGTTTCTTGCAGTTACACCAAATTGACAGACTGAATGTGACACCCCCTTTGTATGACAGTGAAGCCACTACCGGCGTGTTAAAAAGGGTCTAGAGGAGCGGTTTTAGGTGGGGCTTTGGACAAAGCTATGCATCAACGTCATCTATCCATCACTGAGTCTCCATGTTTGCAGTCAAAATAGGTATATTTTGCATCACAAGTTCCCTACACAGATGTCCGTAAATAAATCCAGACTATAATCTCAGCGTTATGTACAGTATTTACAATGGAATGTTGAACATACCAAATACAAAAAGTAGATTAGGATGGAATGAAATTAGTCAGTATTAAAAAAATAGAAAGTGATACCACCCGAACGACATGAAAACATAGTTAATAGCTACCAGTTTACAGAATGCTGAGTCCAAACAGAACGGTTTTCTTCCTCCGACATGTCCGAGAAGCACGTGTGGCAGTGGATTCATGGTGGATGAAGCAACGCGTTAAATGAAAGCGCAGATTTGTGCTTTAAAAACAGGATAACGATGATTCAATCGGATGCTTTTTTAACTGGATTAGGGTTTCAATTGTGCTTAAGAACGTCAGCAATGTGCGACTAAATAGCAAAACTTAGATCTCTTGAGGATTTGAAGTGTCTGATATTGAGTGCTGTGTTCATATTTACCCATAATTTCTTTAAAATAGATCATTTTATTTAAAGATCAAGTATAGACGCAGTGTTGGTGAAGAGAAGGAGGTGGCTCCAGCTCAAACGCACTGTAAGTAAACGACCATCACGTGGCGGAAATTTAAGAGGTTTGCAGTCCGCGTCATTTTTCAGCATCATTTATGAAGTCATTTTGGGCATGAACAGCTGAAATGACGAGGAAGTGACTGCACAGACAACCTCATGCCTCCTGAACCTTGATAGGCACTAAATGCAAGAAGAAAAGATAAAGATCCTGCTTGTCTTTTATGCTGTGGTGCAAACTATCAGGAGCTGCAAACTTACAGCAAAGCCGCCCCCGCCCCTCCCCGCAGGGGGACACAACTAAAGGCTATAAAACAGTAAAATTGCTTTTTGCACAGTGACAGCAGTGACCCTGTCGATACTGTCGCTCAGTTTCTTCTGAGTGGTGAACCACTCAGCAAGACAGAAATAAGGCCATTGAAAACGCAACGAACTGAGCCGAAGTTTACAGAATGTGCAAGAGAACTAAAATGCGACTGAAAGATTTAAAAAAAAAAACAAACATGATTTTAAATGCAAATTTGATTTTATACAATAAAGTTGAGGCTCATGATTAACATGCTCATCTAGAAGCAAACAGTAGACAAGCATGGACTGCAGAACATTCACTTCTGTGAGATCTGCGCTCACAGAGATACTTTTTTTTGTCATCATTATTAATTATTATGTTAATTTATGTTTTTTTATGTCAACTGCGATGTTGTTGCTGCATACTGTGTGCCCACAAACTCATACCTCATTGAGTACATATGACACAGACAAAGTGTCATCTTTTGAGCTGCAAATGAGGACAAACACACTGGAATTGATAGAAAAAAATAGCATCATTTGCGCTTCCACTCCCACACACGAAAACATGCATAAAATAAGGCTTAATACAGTATTTATATTGTTCAGAGCCAGTCAGATACGTTGTTTGCATCCACAGATTTACTGCAACGCTTCTCTTATCTCCAATTTTTTTCACATTGAGCTTTTTCTTTTTCTCTTTTTTTTGTTTGAAGCAAATCCATTTTGCTGATTCTGTGATGGACCTCGGTGCTGAGGCGAGAAACAAGTCATTTGCTACGCTAGCATCCACTGGCACTTGTATACAACAATTTTAAAAACAGATATTTATATATATTATATAGATATATATATAATGGCGGCAGACAGGGTTTTTGTGTTTTGTCCATATTTGCAGATTCAGAAACGACAGCTATTCATTACTTTTAAAATCTCCCACCAAAAAATAACAACTTACTTAAGAAATTAAAAAAAAAAAAAAAAAAATTTGAATAAAAACATGATGAAAGCAGCAGGTGACTTAAAACACAACAGCACAGCCACCAGTACATTTTTTCAATTCCCTTTAACTTGTGAAAATATTTTCTTTGTTAGTGGAAATAAGAAGCCTCAGTTGGCATTTCCCTCCTAATCGTGTCCTTTGTGTCCATGGATGACTCCTCATGAAGAACGCTGTTGATGGAAGCCAGTTCTTCAGCACACAGTCCCAACTGGAGAGACAGTCATTACTGGAGAAACAATTTTTTTCTGACATCCATTTGATTAAAAGGGGTCGCAAAACAGTAATTTTGACAGATTGACACACAAAAATAAAGGGAAACCCCACACGTGTCATCGTAGTGGTAAGAACTGGAGCGTGCACACAGGTCAGGCTGTTCAAGTCGAGCGACAATCAGAACATTTCAGAGCTGAATTCGGAGATCTCCCTGTGAGATTCACCAAACGCCTTGTAGACGTCACGCACTGAAAAGTAGAAATGGTTGTTTATGATACAACTGCAACCTTTCCTCTCCTCTGCTAATCTGCTTCACCAATAAGGGCACTGATTTAAGATGAGAAAAAAATCTGGATATTTATCTGTTACTGCCACATGGCTCAGTAGCACGACTCCCTCTTAGTGAAGAACAAATCAGCACATAGACAGAAGGGGGTCGAGGAATACTAAGCATGTCTTTGGAAAACAGCAATAACAAATCTGCTGTTAATGCTGTAAATATATAAAAATGAGTAATTTTATGGACGCCAACTCCACTTTAGACAGGCGAAATGACACGTACAGCTTTTTTTTTTTTTCCTGTTTTTCTCATTTCTCTGAAACATTTGACCCAAAAGTAAATCTACAAACACATTGAACTCCAGCTGTAGTTTCAAACACATGACTCTCAATTCTCTGGTCACATAAAAATCATACAAAAAGAGAATATAAAACAAAATAAAAAAAAAAACAAAAACAAAACAACAAAACTGCAATGCTAATGGAAAAAAAAAGAAGAAAAGAAAAGAAATCTTACATCCAGTGTAGGACTTTCACAAATGTGCTCAGCAAAACCTTAACCTGCTGTCTTTTTACATTGTTTTTTTTTTTTTTTAATTTATTACATTTATAACAAAAATGAAAAAAAAAAATACACAGAAAAGAATAAAACACCTGTATAAAGCAACCACCTTCCTGGCCTTGCAGATCAGCCATGAGTCCATTTACATACCTTGGTTTGCATTATTTGCCCATGCACCTGATGGAACTCATACCACGGCTGAGAAGTGGATATTTCTTGCACTTTAAACAGACAGCTGATTTTCTAATTGAGATTAGTTGGATGGGGTCTGATGTGGGGGGAGTGAGGAGGGGACGGGACTGTGTGACGGTGCAGTTTGATGTATGGGAGGAAGGGGAGGATGGAAGTGAAGGGTGACCTGGAATGCACATGAGGGACAAAGGTTGTTTGGTTTGGTTGTCGCATGCCCCTACACATACCACTCTTTCTTAGAAATGACAGAGCCGTCGGTTTGAGAGATCATGTCATCGGCTATTTCGGGTTCAGGGTCATACTGGAAAGCCAGAGTCCGCTCGTCGAAGTCTCGGCTTTCTCCTTCATCCACCGTGAAATAGGGCCTCTTCAGGTCCTCTGACTCGGCGTCAAAGTTACGCTCGCTTGCTTCAAACCCTCCGGTGCCGCCGATCTGGGTGGGCTTCTTCTCATCGTCTGAGTCGTCAGGGTACTGCAGGTTCTTTGAGATGGGGGGGTGGGCCGGCAGGCCGCCTGCCTTGCTGTATCCGTTTCCAAACACATGCTTCTTGGTGCTGTAGTCTCCCTTGAAGGTGCGCTGACGGCGGCGCAGGAATATGAAGAGCAGTATGGCCGCAACGCCCAACAGGGCAACTCCCCCCACAGCACCCCCGATGGCGGCACCAGCATTGTGCTGCTCCTGCGGGATCCGAGGGTCCCCGGGTGGCGGGTTGTTAGGGAATTCTGGGTAGGAAAAGACAGATGGAAGGGAGTGTGTCAGTGCTCTGGTGGGAGGAGGTGCATTTGTGCAGGTGCATTTTTTTTTTTTTTTTTTTTTTTTAGGAAAGATGATGCAAGGGAGACAAGGATGGAAAAGCAAAGGGAAAAGGAAGGACCCCCACTCCCACGACAAAACCCCACCCAACCCCCCACAGGAGCCCCCACTGACAAAGCAGCAAGGCTCACTCAGCGACAGACACATGCAGTTTGAGACGAGACCAAATGAAACAGTCAGCAAACAACACAATCAGAAGGAATGACGGAAGACATTAAAGTGAATGATGTTTGTCGGCATGCATGAACCATCGCTTCACCGTTTCGTTTGGGAGGCAGAGAAAAATGAAGTGAAGCAAGAAGAAAGCGGCAGAGGAAGTGTATAAAGCGGCTTTTTGTGTTAATAAATTTAACTTTGCGAGTTTCATTCACAGTAAACATATGGAATGACAGACTGTGGTCAAGTCTGGCACGAGAAAGTCGGACGAAGCATCTTCATCATCAGCGTAGAGGTAATGAAATGAAAGAGCACTGCCAGGGATGATTATCAGCAGCCAAGCACACACAGCCGCATTGAGAGGCCTGATAAACACGAAGCTCTTCCATTCAGGCAGCAGAACCACACAGCAAAAAGATAGCAAATGCTTCAAAGGGCAGAATGTATATTCAGAAAAAGCAGAGAAAAGAGAGAGAAATGATCAAACATGTCACACAGAGGCTTAATCCAGAACTAAGGGAATATAGCTAATGCACTGTTAGAGACAATAAATAAGACGGCAAGGTCTGCTGGCTGCAAATACAACAGCACAGCATCACGTCAGGGGCTAAACTGAGCCATCACAGCCAGTCCACCATTTTAAAAGGCACAAAGAAACACGCACGGCTGAGCTAGTCGCTGTACAAAAAAAAAAAAAAAAGAACTACAGTGCATGTATGTCATCACTTAAAACTAAAAAACCATGCAAAGGCCCTCGAGCAAAGAAACAGAAGATACTTTTATCTGCGACGTGATCAAAGCCTTCAGCGCAGATGGGTCGTGTTGGGTAAACTGGCACAATAGAGGTTTGTGTAATTTCACAGGTGAAGCTGAAGAAGAGGGGGAAAGAAAACAAGCGGCACCATCGCTACATGGATGATGCGGGTGAAGATTGAAATGAGGATAAGGAGACAGTAAGGGAGAAAGAAAGAAGAGCCTTACATTCACGCAGAGGAAACTACAAGACGAGACAAGTCAAGAAAGACAAGGAGGATTTACTGCGTTTTGCTGCCTTGTTTTCATATCTACTGTTGCTGCTTTACTGCCAGCGTATTACATGACAGCCTAACATTGTCCATATGTTCATCTGGATCTAATGAACAGAAGTGCTGAATTAGAGAGGAAGGCCATCACGACGCCAGAAATGCTGCTCGTAGGATGGCTTCGGGTGGATGAGGAGAAAAGAGAGCAGAAAATAAGTCTGAACAAATCGCAAAGTTCAAGTCCACTGCAGCGGGGCAGGTCAGCAAATTTCTAAAATAAGCAGGAAATCTTTTCAAATGGTCACCCTGAAGTGTTGAATCATATCCGTTCAAACTCGACGAGAACTGCTCTTTGGTGGAAATGATGAATCCCTGAGCGTAATGCAGGTACAAAAGGATGGTAGTGGGTGAAGTTAAGAAGCTGCTGAAGCCTTCCTCTCTGCTCTAATTACAATGGCGCTCTATCAGTCCACAGGAAAGACCTCCCAAACACAGTCGCTCTCCTCAGCTGCTCTCCCTTTCTCCCGACTGCAAAGCTCTCCATTTTCTAAAGCGGTGCCGGGCACAGTCTCAAATATCAGCTCAGGTTTTAATCTGACCACCTAATGGGATTATTCAGACACAGGCCTTCATTACACACATCAATGAGAGAGCGGAGCCAGGTCACCCCTGTTGGAGAACACATCCTCCCAGCAAGTCCAGAGAGAGGCCAAAATCCAGATGATTGAAAGGTTGGAGAGAAAAGGGAAAACATTCTGCTGTAATCCCGTCCTCCAGCCTTCACTGCCCTCCTCTGCTAGGATCTCGTTTTTTACTCTCATAAATCCCTATTTCAGTCTTAATTAGGCAGATTTTCCCCCTGCACATCTAAGGTTGTCAATATGCCACGTTTACCACCATTTAAAGAGGTGGAAGATGTAAGAGGCGGGCGGTTAAAAGCGGTTCAAGATGACACGGCGAACCCTCAAAGGTGCTTTCTGTCACCTCCATCCCAATAAAGGATGGAGTGGTACCTCTTGACACCTATATTTCAGGCACGCCAACACTAACGACTGAGTGATGAGCCGATGTCCTTATAAAATATCCACATGAAAGGGACTGTAAACGTCCAGGTATTTTTGCGGCGCTCCCACCCAAGAGGAAGCCTTAGAAGTCGCCGTACCAAGAACAACAAATGGAGTTTTCTCAAGCAGCTATTGAGATGTTTTACTCAGATGGCTGGGGCGCCGTAATGGAAGTGCTTTAAAAGCAGGGAGAGAAGCTCAGAAACAGCAGGCGCTGCTCATCAGATCCCCCTTAGTGCGGTGGAGGCACAGCGCTTTTATTCTGCAACTGAAAGAAAAAAAAGATGTTTTGGCAAAGTGGTCCGGTCTGTTCTCAGCACTATCGAGCACTTCTCTGCTGTTTTTATCCCCCCCACAAGGTCACACTACTGGCCTTGTGGATATGAAGATAACAAAATGTTGGAAAAAAAAACACAAAACACACGCAACCCAAACAGAGCAGCCCATACACTCCATGAAAATAATGAAACCAGAGCAGCTATGGCGCAAACTAATCATGTCACAGAAACATTTAAGGAACATGCATTGGAAACGGCGGCTTGGAGGAGGAGGAGGAGGAGGAGGAGGAGGAGGAGGGAAGCTTTCCTTCGCTGCTGGCAACACCTGCCAACAGACAGATAAAGAAGACCTCTGCAGCTCCGATACTGTTCCAAGCAACAAAAGGCGCCGTCTATTAGCATGACAGCGGAAATATGCAGATAGTCCGATAACTTTGACCAGCAACGTCTAAAACGCACCATTGAGATTAATAGGAGGCAGCGTGTTCTATGAAAGGCTATAACTCAATCCAGAGGTGTGATAGATGCATGCAGGTTATGGCTAACGTGAAATACTGCAGCTATTTTAATGCTGCAACCGCGCCACTTTACATCGGATTAATCACGCCGCTCTGAGCGCTTACATCTGACGTGATGGAGTGGATGATTTACCGCGTCCAAACATTTTAGCGACAAAATCTATTTCCTTCCCAACTGGATGACTGTTCTCCATCCAAGCCCCACATGTGAAACAGATGTGTCTCTTTGAAGGAGACAAATGGGAAGCAAAAGAAAAAAAAAGATATCTTGTAGTGGAAATGATTTTGCGGCTCCTGGACACAACATGAAGTAGACACGGAGCGAGGGGGTTGGTATTTCAGTGGAAGCCACAGCACAAAACAAACAGTAGGAGATGGAAATGTTCACAGATACTAAAAGAAAGGAGCGTCTGTGGGAGAAGGCGGCTTCAGAGCAACGCTGTCCTGCAGGTAGCGTTTTTTAGGCGTGCTTCAGTCGTGTCTGCACATGAGAGGGGAAAAAAAAAAGACAAAAGAGACACGGAAACATTCCTGGGACTTAGCACAATCGCTTGGACAAGGTTGTGACAGAGGCTCGGGGAATGAAAGAGGATTCCAGAGCGGTGTGTTAATATGACAAATGGAGGAACAAGCAGCAGACAACAGGAGATGAAAAGGAAGCAGGGGGTTACTTGGAGAAGTTGGGGAGTGGCGGCAGGAAGAGGAAGAAGATGGAGAGCCTTGGAGAGGTTAGGGGAGTGACAACAGCAAATAAAGGACGGCACAATGAGTGAATGAGGATGAGGACAATCGGAAAAAGACACATTAATTCAGTGATTTCCAGAGATCCTCATTATTCCTCCTGTCAGAATTTGCCAGCAGTCACGGAAATGTAATTCTGCCATGACGAATATAAGCTCATCACTGACAGGAATTAAACACGCTGCCTTGGGAGTCACGGCTGAGGCAAATCTCTTCCTCACCTTATCGCGGATTCCCTTCTTCCACTTCTACCCCCGTTTCTGTTTGTCAACATACGTTTATTTATTTCATTTCTCCCCTTCTTTTCCTTGCTTTCAGCAAATCTACAGAGGCGCAGGCTCCCCCTCATGTGCAGGTAAATGCCACTCACCGCACTAAAACCTAAAGGCTGGTAATTCAACTTCAGCTCCCCTTTTCAGGAAGAAGCACGGGGACGTGCTGGAGGAGATAACGCTGTGAAATACTGCCATCAAAACACCAGTGACATCATCAGTGCAAATGTGCGGCGACTTGCAGGGACGTCCTGACAGCCTCTTGGCTGAAATGGCACGTAATCTCCCGACTTTTACAGGAGACCAAGAGGTCACAGCGCAGATAGCGTCTGACTTTACGTATCTGGTGATGTATAGCTGAAATAAAGAGTCCCAAGCATCCGCTGTGTTCCACCAGAAACCCCGCATCGGGCGTTGAGAGCACTTGGAATTCTTCTGTTCTGGTGTTCTTGTAGATAATCATTTTGTGCTACAGGGGGGCTGTAATAATCACTTTAAATGCACTTTTAATGAGCAATGAATATTTACACCAGCATCTAAAACCAATGCTCTTAAAAAAAAAAACTAAAAACGCTTTCCAGCAGCGTGGGATTACTAAAACATTTCAGCATCTCCTCTTAGTCTGCATGTGGCTTTAGTGCTAAGTGGAAAGGCTGTTAGTGGGTCATCAGGCATGAAGCAAACAAATCTGCATGTTAGTACATGTTAAGCCAGAGGAGGTCAGAGCGCAGGTTGTTTACCACTCCATCCCTGTCCCTTTTCTCGTTCGTTCCTTCTCTCTTTCTTTTGTTTTTTGTCTTCCTGTTGTTAATTTTGCATCTGTGAGTGGAATGAGCGAATCACTGCACAGAATCATCAGCATCAGCAGCAGCTCAGGAGCCAGTGGTCAGACCCTGGGACAGCATCTGACCTACTTCATCAGGCTCTCAGGGAGGCGTGACAGATCCAACACCACACGGTCGGACAGCGAGGAGAATGAGGAGGAGGGTAGAGGAGGTGAGCCGGGCCGAAGGGGCTCAGCCAATCCCCCTGCTACATCTGTCTGCCACATCCCTCTCCTCTGCATATCCTCCGGAGAGCAGAAAGAGCAAGCCATGCAGAAACAAATGTTAAGATAAATCACTGCGATCTCAGCTGCGCTGCTCTCCCCTGCTCTCCCCTGGTGACATTTGCATTTCAAGTCTCCAGCCAGGCTATCTCTTTTCCGTCAAATGGGGGTAAAAAAAAAAGAAGCCTTTATACAAAAAGAGAGCATCTTTCTCCTCTGTTTTCCACAGAATGAGTTGCAGCCCATTGTCTCCCCCCCCCCACCCCCCCACCCAGCACCTTCCCTGGCCCAGAACAACAGGCAGAAGCTTTAAATGGAAGCCTATGCTGTGCAAGAGAGGGAGTGGCTCATGCTAATGTCTCATTTGGATAATGAAGTGTGATCTTTGCAGATCTGAGCAGCAAGCAAACCCCACCCCCCCACCCCCACCTGTGGTGAAGATATTTTATAATGCTGTGGATTCAAAAGCATGAATGTTTGTAAACGTCAAAGCAGGAAGTTGAAGGGTGAGGAGAGACACGCAGGGACATCCGGAGACTGAAGACGGAGAATCTGCACCTCTACATGTCCGACAGCATGTTTCTGTTTCACATGAGAGTGTAATAATATAGGAGATTTACACATGTGGCCTTTGGTTCCATGAATAATGCAGGCGGCAGTGTGAGAAGGCTACGGCACAATATGGTATAGCACACAGATTGAGACAGATGACAAGCGAAGACAAACAAATTTCACATGGCGAGGGGAGCCTTCGCCATGCTGACATCTTAATGTCTCTTGTCTCTGTCAGAAAAAAGAAAGAGACAAATGGCTGCATGGTGCAGCGCTGCTGTTAGATGTCAGTAATATACGCTGCCTTACTTGTTTTATTTAAGGATGATCTTGCTGCAGTCTTGCAAGTTTTATTACCGAGTGGAACGAGTGTGCCGTGACGCTGAGAAAGCCGAGCGATGGCGCTGTGACGGCGAGACCATGGCGCCTGCTTAGGGCTGATAAAAGCGAACAAACACCTACCGTTCTACGACGTAGGACAGGACGGGTACTTATATGAACGTAAAGGAGAAAAGACAACATTTACTGGATTTGTGCAAAAAAATTCTTCTTAAAGGTGCTGTGGGATTATTTTCGTGGATTTGTAAACCAGTTTATTGTGACAAAGTCTCTTATTAAAGCTCAGAAAATGGAACTGTTACATTCTCAGTGGGATGTATGGACAGGCTGAAGCAAAAGCCTGAACCTCCTGACAAATACAGAGGGGTCGGTTGGTTTATATAGACTGGAGGCTCACCGCCGTGCTTTATCCTATATAAACATTTCTATTTCAATGAGGGGGGGGGGGGGGGGTTATCCAGCACCATCATCAAAAAAGCAAACAAAGACATTTTGTTTAGATAAAAGGTATTTATGTGCTACTGGAGATTTTGTAGACATTTTCAGGAGGAGCAAACTATGAGAACACGAAGCAGACACGCTGCTTTATCCAGCCGGGATTTTTATAGAAAGTCTGGGAAACATCTGAATGTGAAAACAGCAGGTGATTTTCTGGAGAATTCCTGCTTAAAGTCCGAATTAAACTAGGTTACGGCTGCAGATTACGTTGTTTTTCAGCTATTCATTGATATTAATACATACCGAAATCGTCTCCGTAGTCATAAGTGTATTATCCAAAAAATGCTGTATAAGTTATAGGTTGGGCTTATCTGTTTGATGTGCATTGCTGTCCTCTTTGCATACACAGTGAGGGTTTATTTGTTTAAAAAGTCTGAGGACGAGGATGGAAATGATGTGTCCACAAACCTTCATGCAGCTGATGTTCAAGATAACTTTTACACAATGGTTTCAAGTCATCACACCTTCCTGACTTCCTGTGATTCCGGTTATTGCTGTTTGAAGTGGATATTTACACCCTGTCACTTCTGCCTCTGACAGTAATGGACTCGATACTGGGAATGGGTCCACGTAACATATTGCTCCATTTTGCCCCAAGCCATAGCAAACTGGACTGGTTTATGATGGATCATAAACTGGGCTACTACAGGTTGTTGTACAGTTCAGAAACGATCAAATAAAACATCCAATTTTGGGATTTTCTTTAATCCAAGAGGAAATAGAGAAATGGACCACCAAATCCATTACTGGCCCCCAGTAAGAAGCATAAGAGCTAAAATTCTGCTTTTTAAATTTTCCAACCACAAAGGAGTAAATTCCATGCTGTGCATCCAGTTCAAGTTGTAACAAGTTTATAGAGCGATTATAACATGTTTTCAGCGCAGCGTTACATCCTCTGTTTAATAATTGATATTCCCACTGTGAGCTCTGCTGACATCCTGGTGACAAACGTTTGGAGTTGTTCATTTGCATGTAGCTAAACAAGCAGCTAATGTAAAACGGGTGCTTTTTTTTGTTTTTCAGGAGAAAACAAGAGCATGGATTCCTCTCACCATCACTGTATCTAACTGTCTCTGCAAATAACTGGACTTTAGTACTGGGAGGATGGAGAACGTGATGAGCAGTAAAAGTTGACGCAGGCTGTTACAGAAAGTCATGTAAACGGCCTCCTGGCCTCTCCTCCACCTCTGTCACGCCACCGCTCCCAGATGCTGTTTGCCTCTCAGCTTATTTCTGGAATCTGCTTTTGCTATGCGACTATATTCCAAAAATCAGACTCACTGAAGCACCCCCCCCGCAGTCACGTGGCTGTGCTTATTTATTTATATTTTCTGCGTTTTATTCATCTCATCTTCACCACGTGATCCAGACTTTTCCTCCACCTCTTCTCCGTCGACCCGACTTTCCTGCACGGGCGCTGCTTGTTCAGGCAAGTGTGAACAGATGTTGGCACGGTACTCTGCGCTTACAGAAAGATCCATGCTCACGCTTTCTTGCTAAATTGAAGAGAACGCTCTCGCTCCATCCAGTTTAACCCGAGCAGCAGAGCCCTGTGGCAAAGCTGGCTGCACCTCTGCTCACCAAAGCAGCTCGGCGCCTCAGCTCTGACGAAGGCCGATGAAAGTTACCGCTGCTGAGCCATAAGGGGAATCTCCAAACGGTTCACATGCTACCTGACCCCTAGCTGATCTGATATCATTCTTCACAGCTGATCCCACTAAAATGGCAGGAATCATGCAAAGTCTTTGACTCCATCTTGCGAATATGCATGGCGTTATGAGGGAGAATCAAGGCTAAAGCAAGTCAACAAATATATCCTGTGCTGCTTCGCTGGAACATTTTCCCACATGTCGTTTTAAAGTTCTTTGCCAAGAACAAAAACCACTCATCGTTTTCTCAGGGGTTGATAATAACACGACTGTAAGGCCATGCTGACAAAATGGCCATTCATCACGTCTTGTATGTGCTGGGAAGAAATCTAAGATGGCGGCACTTATTTCTTTCAAACACAAAAAACAGAGTGTGATGGTGAGAGCTGATTATCTTAATGAAAGACTGATTTTGCTCTCTCAAGTTGGGGAAGATCTTTGAGGTTAAACCACTTAATTCCGACCTCTTCCTGTGGCTTCCTCCACCACAGGGCCGGCTGATTGAGAGGCATTCCTATTAGACACTTAAAAGCTGCTAAATATGATTCATCAAAAATGAACTTTCTCTGTTGGCTCATTTAATTGTCTTTACTTTTGAACATAGCCTCTGATGCCCGCTAGTAATTAGCTGATTAATCAGATCTGACGACTTGTCAACTTTGTCTCAGGAGAATTCTGAACTGCATGTAAATGAGAAAGGTATTTGCTAGCAAGGAGCCCATTACAACAAGCTCATCCCTCTTGCTATAGATCCGTTCTCCTCGCTCTCCTCCTCCTTTTCCCTCAGACTTCCTCTTCTACCTTTTTTTCCTGAGAGCGAGGATTGATTAAAACCGGAGAGCGGTTCATTAGATTGTGACAAGTGACACCATATCTGCAGAACACATGTCCTTGGAAAAAGCTGTTTTCGCCCATGTGATGTACTACAGTCGGCGCCATCTAAACACCAACACTATCCTCAAACTAATTGAAACAAGGTGCTCTGTGGCCCCGCTATCTGCCGAGGTGACAGTTATGCGGCTCCCACAAATCTGTCCATGAAAACTGAGGAGCTTGATTAAAATCCGCTTTCCTTAAGTGCTTCATCAGCGCTGTATCCCGGGGTGAGAAAATAGCTTTTCTCTGATACAAACAAGTTGTCAAGGACATTTTATCTTTGTGACATGGAGAGCAGGGCTGTCTACCCGACAGGTGTGCTGCATATTATCGTGTCAATCTGAAAATTAACGCCAAAATGAGAACAAAGAGGACTGCTGCCAAATCCATGCATAATGCAGACAGCAGTTGTGCATTCAGATAAACCTAAATCTTGATCAGGATAAAACAAAATAAAAAATCTGCACCGTGGTGGTATGAGGAGCTGATTGATCCCCTGGATGGTGCTTTTGTCATTGCTCTGACAAAGTTTACAGCAGGATAAAAAGACCAGTTTTTATTGACTCTAATAACAGAGAACTCTCCAGAGAGCCTCTAAATCCAAAAACCATTAAAGGAGGCCTTTTAACAAGGAAAATAAGTAATTATTTGATCTTTTATTACACAAATAGGCTTGGTCACTTCTCTCTTTCTGAGGAGCAGGATTACTGAGATCCGATGCTGCAGCCTTGAACAGCTGCCATCACCTGCCAGGTCACAGCCGGGTCTCTCTGAAGCTGGTGAGGGCCAAAACATGCCCCACGGAAGCTAATGAAGCATCGCTACACTTGTTAAACCTCCATTATGCACAGCCGATGTTACAACTGAACACTTTAGATATTTAGCAGTAAATGCAATGCCTACCCTGAGGTTCACTTCTTCTTCACTTCAGAGTCTTTTATTCATGTCAAGTGAACAGAGTTTAACTGTAGCACAAGCTGACTGGCGTTCACGCAGACATCTGGGAAGCCAAACGCTGACAAGAGACCATTAAGACGAGGATTGGCTAACGTTTCACATTCTCAGCAGAAGCACAGGTTATTATACCACTGTAATGTATCGGTGATGCACCTGCAGGAGACGCAGAGACAGAACCATCCTGTCCCTGTCTGCTGAATCCAAAGCACCAAACCATTAATGTTTCAAATCAACTGCAGCCGTTTAAAAGCTGCTGCACATTTAAACACCATGCCACATTGACACCGAGGCTCTGAGCTGCGTTTTAGGAGAAAAGGTTGGCTGTTCTCCCTTTAACATGTCATTGTTACTATGGGAACTGGGAACATACTTTTGGGCTCGTCTAGCATCCGTCGGGACTGTATGAACAGAAATTCAGGACTTCTGCCATGCAGCAGTACAGCAGAACACCTGCCACTTGTGTGCAGCTGCATTTAGTACAGAAGACATCATGACGGTTGTGAACAACTGCAGTACTTTCCTCTGAAATACCTACATTTCACTTAATGATCTCCCTTATTTTAATATGGGGTTTCGCTACATGTTTACATTTCTTTATGTGTTCAGGGAGTTCTAATAGTCTTAATTGCTGCAGAACCTAATTTGTGTCTCTTGGATCTCATTTTGGCTGCTGCCTCTTTAAAGTAGCACTATGAAATTGTCTGACCTCAAGAATATGCATTTTTTTAAGGTTTCTGTGGCACAGTTTTATGTTCATTCCTCACCACAATGTACCAAGGTTTAGAAGCTGTGTGTTGCTACTTCCAGGAGATGCTGCAACGTTACGCGTTTCAGTGTCACATGCTAGCAACTCAACAGAAACGCCTGAACAGGTACTTCATCAAAACAACACAAGAGGACATTATTCCAGAAAGAGATGAAAAGAAAATGAGAAGAGGACAGATTAAGGTGTGACACAACACGGAGCTGACTTTTACAGGCTCGGGAGAGCTTAGAGTGAAGGTAAGATGCAAGATGGATGCAGAATTAGCTGTTGGCCGGCAGACGCGTCACTCTGAAGGTTTTGTCTACTTGGTGAGGAATTTAGAAAAAAATTATTAACTGTATTAAATAAAGGTAGCATGTGTGGTCTCTGCCTAATTTAATAAATTCCCAAACAGGCCATCAGGTGGGAATGATGCTAAAATGCTTCAAGTTAAAGTCAGGAAGAGAAACTCGGACTGCAGATGTCCAGTTGTAAGCAGTTCAGAAGGAAGTCGTCATGTTTACATGAGATTCAAGGAAAATCTGATTATAGTCTGACTAAAGCTGGCTGAAATAATGCTAAACTGAATTTCTGGGAGTCAAAGCATGCGGATAATGCAGCTGAGAGATAAATGCTTCTGTTTATTCCACCGTTTTAACGCCAAGGTCTGGGAAAGAAGCAAAAGAAGAAAAAATCTAAGAAAAAAAGAAGAACCATGAAATATACTGTGAAACAAACAAACAGAAGAATAAAATATATACAAAAAAAAAAAAATACTGTGAAGTAGTCCAATTTATCACTCCAAATGGTACCAATGTGCCGCCAGCTAAACTGTTCGTCAATTGCTTGTGATGTAATAGGTCAACCGTAAAATAGCTCAGCGCTAACAAGCTAAATGAGGGACATGTCGTCTCTTCTCACAGGGCGGGGGGGTCGGACGTACTTTAGTTAATATATCGATTCTCTCCTCTTATGAGGGTCCAGTTAAATTTGCATGTAAATGTACCGGAAAACATCTTCGTCTGATCTGAACCTCTGCAGAAAAACGTAAAAATAAAACATCCTAATTAATGCGATGTATCACAGACAGCTGTATTGTCTTCAACAGCAGCGAGTTCCAGTCAGAGAAGCCTAAAGAGTGTTTTCACAGCCGCTGCAAACCTGTACGCAGCCACGGCTGGTCAAAACACAAACAGCAATCTTCAGTCCTGTATGCAGATAAAGTGGAAGTGAACGCTCTCGAGTCACGCACCCACGCTTTGTTCACCTCGCTCACGCTATAAAATCACATGAAGAAAATGATGAGAAGAAACAGAAAGACTACCGGGACAATAGCATTGTGGTTTGTTCATTTGAACAATCAATGAAAAAGCAGAAATAGAAAATTACTTTGGTGCCTTTGCTTTGTCTTTCCAAAAGGAGTCCAGAGCTTTATGCCAAACAGTCCATCTCTTTGGAGCGCGCTCACTCAGCACAGGCTGCTGCACAGTAATTTCCTAACACAATATTACTTCCTCGCTTTCAAGCTCATAAGGGTTGTTCAGGCTCTTTTGAGATTTGTATTATGACCGTACGAACTCACCTACTGTGGATGTGTGAGTTTCACAATGCCAGCTAACACATCACACCCCATAAAGCTGCTTTTTTTTTCTTACCCTCACCATTATGGAAGAACACACTGAGAAGGAGGAAACAGAAACAAACAATACTGCAAGGAACAGCTGTTTGCTTCACAACAATTACAGAGTTTCCAGAGACACGACTCAACATGCAAGGCGGTGCGAGTTAGAACACGTCAGATTCCCAAAAACCAAGCAGGGCAGAGAGGGAGAAACTTTCCAGTCTGCTCAGACCAAAACTGTGACAGTCTCCAAACAACACACACAGCTGCCAACAATCAGAGGAAGACACCCCTTATTTGTACAGCATAGTCAGATCTGGCTTACATTATATAGCAGGAGCTTGGAGTAGAAAGTAGAAAGTTCTCCTACGGAGAAGAAGCGAGAGCAACCACAGTGCATGTGTGCCAACAATTATGTGCAAGGCAAGGAAACGGAATCAGTTTTGTTCAGCATTTTGTTTTCCCAGAAGAAGAAGTGAGAAAAGAAGGAGTACTGAGCTCAACTCCATGAGAGGCGCAGGTTGTTTCTGGGAAATGCGAGCGTGATGCGAGCAAACTATGATCAATACAGTACCCTCACCTCAAAAACCCCCCAATTTCCTTTGTGTTATTTTAGGTGCTGATAAGAGACCTGCTCTATGCAGCTCCCACACATGTTTCCTGGGTGTGTAACAGGCCAGGTGGGGAGGAGGCGCTCGCTCCTAACACTGCTATGTGTGGAGCTCCGATACACAAACAAAAACAGGATTTCTACATTCTTTTTCACCCTCCTATAACCTGCCAGAGTGGGATCGGCACCAACAACACGCGGGCGATGTGCTCTGCGTGTGCGCTGATTCGCAGGTCTGAAGCTCTGGAATGAAGGCTACTGTATTGATGAAGCCATGCGCGAGTCACTGAAGAGAAAGAGCGGAAACGAGAGCCGCGAGACACCTACCTGTGATGTTGACGTCCACGATGCCGGTGCGAGTCCCGATGCCGTTGGTGGCGTCGCAGACGTAAGTTCCGGCCAGGTCGTAGGTCACCGGCCCCTTGAAAAACAGAGTGTTGTTCTTAATCTCCACATTATTGGGCAGGGAGCCGTTCAAGCTGCAACGAGAAAGAGAGAAACAAAGACGGAGACGTTGTAAAAATGCAAAATTCCTCCAAAGCAAAGAAAAAAAAATGAATGAACGAATAAAAGAACTAAGCAAAAGCTTCCAGATGCACAGAAGAAAAATCATTTTAAAGAGTAATAACTACAGTCTGACATGCTAAGCTAACCTAGAGTGCACGTCAGGGTGAGCTGAATACCAGACATATTTGGCAGAGCTGTATTTCAGTCATCCTCCCTCCATCCAAGCAAAATTATGAAGGTATGGAATCCCAGCAGGTCCAAACAGGTGAGATATAGCTTATGCTCGAGGACAGACTGAATACATAACAGACAGACAAAACAGAAAGATGGTGTGGTGGTGCTGGTGGGGGGGGGGTCTCTCCTCTACTGTTGCACATCTCACATGGCTGAATTCAAAACTCAGGGGAGCTGTCAGAAGAGGCAGCTGATCAGGCGATAAATGCAGAATCTAGCCAATGCAGGGCTGTCACTGCAGCCCTTTCCTCCTGGCCGAGGTGTTTGTCTCTACTATCTCTATCTCTACCTCGCTCAGACTCGCTCGCTTCCTTTGATCAGGTCGGTCAACTTCGAGGTCACGGATCAGGAGCACAGCAGCCCTCCACTCTATTATCCAGACCTTTTTTTATGGAGCCCCTGGGCTGGAAAAGGTTTCAACTTTCATGACAATTAGCCGTTTCCTGTCGCCTTCCCCTCGATCGGCTTCATCAGCCTCTCTGAATGGACTCAGCTTAAGCAGTTAGTGGACACGATTGGGATAATGCTGCAGAGATTCTCCCTCCATCTCTGCTGGGTCACAGAGACTTTGAGGGCCGCTGTGTGAGGACATTAAAAACAATGTGGAGCTCCATTTATTAAAAGGAGAGGAAAAACAAGATGAGATTACAGAGAGACAACAAGATTAGCTCTCCTGCTAACAATGGCCACACATCAAGTATTAGAGGTTTACTTGACAGGCTTTTAACAAAGCTATTTAATGACGGGGAGAAAAACATATCGACAAGCTGAGCAATTCATTTAATAGATCTGTGCCTCTGTCAATATGAAAGCAGGGATAAAGTCATCATTTAGCCACATATTCAAGAAAAAAAAACAACTAACAGAAAAAAGCCGAGTTTAAGTTGTTTGGCCACCTTAGCGAGGCAATCACGTCGGAGCTGCAAACAACCCTCAATACAGTATTTCACCATTCAATAATCAGTTACCTTGTGAGCCTTTATCAAACGCTGACTTCCGCAAACGCGCCATTGATTCGCTGCAGAAATGAAAGGCTGGTAAACTGCGATCCACCACTGATTCGGCCACAACCAGCGATGTCTGCATTTGTGTGAGACATGCATTTGGTTGTGTGTGTGTGTGTGTGTCTGTGTGTGTGTGTGTGTGCAGGAGTGGAGCCAGAGGGCCAGTATAATGAAAGACTAACAAACAGCTTGAGACTGATGCAGATTCTTTGAATATTGGCTGTGCATGCACGGATGTGATGTTTACACACAGCTGGAGGTTTGCAGGGGGGAGCATCAATCTGGCTTTACAGGTTTCACAAATCACTGCATCGATTTGCTGGTGAGAGCTCAATGCTGCTGCTTCTTTATTATGACAACATTTACATTTTGCTTTCAGGGAAATTCTGAAATTTTTGGATTCCTTTTATTTTTGAGTCTATATAGGAACCAACATCTGTAATCAGACCAGTACTGACTGGTCTGTGCTTCATAACGAGGCAAAAGTAATAAAGAAAATATTTTTTCCCCAAAGGAAAATCTCAGGATGGAATCTGGAAAGAGGTATTTTAGTGAAACGGGGGAGGCGTGACACTGTCAGGCGCTGTTACATAGTCAGAATATACAGTAAATACATGTAGAGGGAAACTACATGAACTTCTCAGTGTCATAAGTAACATTAGAAAGTGTTTTTTAAGTCCTTTTCTCAACTCTATGAAGAGCGTAGATTGTTATTTTATTATATGGAGTATGATATATGGTGAATTTATTCCCTTAAATGAACAGATACAGTGTGCCTCAAACCATTTGTGCATCGATTTTATGCTCAGTTTACAATAATCACAAGGTATTCCCACATTACTTTGTACAACTTATATATTTGTTTATTTGCTAGTGACTGGCGGCCTGTCGAAGCCACGTGACGCCGCATAGAAATAAGCAGTCATAGACTTTGGCTGGATGGATTTTAAACTGAATAATAAGAAGATCGCCTGTTATTTTATATAACTTACTTCTTATTTCATTGATACATGAACATGAACTAGAAATGTGAATTTCCAAATGGAGCTCCTGCCGGTCTGCTGCATAGCGCATTGCATTGTGGTCTTTTGTACATGTGCTGGGCTAATGGCCATTGATTTTTACACATCCTCTCACAATGCAGTGTGTAATACAATACATGGTAAATAACATCTCATTTTATATCCGAGCAGCACAAAAAAAAGACAGTTAATACTGCCTTTACAGAGTGCATTTAAAACCGGCTCTAGTTTCACAGCAACATGTCCGTAAACACAGGAGTGTGTACGAGCACCACGCTCCACCATGTGGATCATTTCTGGTAAAATAGAAGAAAAAATGATCAAACATTATATTAAAACAAAAAATAAAGGGTTCCAGGAACAAAGATGCATGTTGTGGATGGAGTTGGTCTAAATCTGTCCTCATCTTTTCTGCAGGTTCTTGTAGCTCAAATAAAAATTATAGACAGAAAATTTAAATTCTTGGTTGAAAAGATAAAAGCAGCATTTCCTTGTGGAAATGACTCAGTGGTAGCATCACAGATGCTGACGCTATCCCAAAAAATCTGGTCTGATTAGAATCAGTGCAGCTTTGCCTTCCTACAGAAGCAGAAATAATACAAATAGCATGACAACATCTGTCTCTGCGAGCATCCTTTCCACATCATCCGCTCTGTGTTTCAGCTCTGTGAGGTTACCCGACTCCACCAAGGTCAGCTTCCTTTCACTCGCTCGCCTGCAGACTGCTGTGTTCCTGCAGAAATGCACCTTACATCCACTGACACCTCAGCAAAGGTTCTTTCACACAATGTTTCAGGCTTTTAATGATCGTCACGTGATTAGAAAGAAGACTAAAAGACACTGAAATGAATCACAGACAGCTAGGCTACATAAAAGCTAAAAATGCTCTGAAAGCTTTATAGACGTCCAAGCCGAGCTGAAGATGCTGATTTTATGTTCATATTCAGACGGTTTGACTTTCTGACACGCTGTGTGTGGAATTGCTGAGGCTGTATTTCCTAAATCGTGTCCAACGATGAGCATTTCCTGGCATTTATGAATTCAGCTGCGTCTGTTCAGATGTCCAGAGACATCTTACTGTTAGCACACACAGCCAGGTGTCTTTCACATCTACAATATTTCATACAACACATAAATGCAGTGAGAGGATGTTGTTGTGTTCACCACATTTTCCTTTGGATTTAGTTTGTTATTTACAACAGGACAAAGCGAACAGTGTTTTAGACACGAGATGCTAAAACTGGGTTTTGACTGACTGAGAAGTGAGTTGAAAGATCGATTCGATCATTTATATCTAAAACTTAATCAGTAAATGAGGGATACAGCAAGTTAAAATCATTTCTTTCACCCAGAAGACAAATGTTTTCCCTGTTACGTCATGTTTAAGCCAGTTAGCGGTTGCTGGTTATGATAATCTGGCCCAGCGTGGATACGACTGGAATGATTAATATTTTAGTCTCAAACAAGAAGGAATATGGCCCAGATTTAAAAAAAATAAAAGACTTCAGAATGAGAATTAAATGGCCAATTAGGATGACTATTTAATGAAAGATTTGCTTTGCAGGACTGAAAGTTTCATAACATTTGCATTTCTTCACGGTTTAAATAAGAGAAACGCCATCAGCTTCCGTGTCCTCCGTGACAGCAGGACCGGCTGCACTTTCAAACAAGCCGTGGCTTGAATACCCTTTAAAAGGCCATTAAATAATGTGCAAGTTTCATCCGGAGCTACTGGTGACTAAAGAAATGAACCAGCAGTTGTCTTATTGTGGCCTTTAATCAACATGACTAATAGAATCACATTTCCACAATAGAGATAAGCAAGGCGGCTAATTAGAGCCTAGTTTGAAGTAATCACACTGTGAAATGCAGTAATAACAAAATACTGATTTTTCATTTCTACAATCCCTTCTCTTTGAGACGCTGGAAATGCATTTTGGAAGGCGAGGAGGATCTGTGTCTGCTGGAAAATGGCTTTTCAATGAGAGAAAAAAGGAACATATGAAGTCTGAAATGCTATCACACAAACAGCTGAATTGTAAGTGATAACAAACAAATCTTCCGCCCTCCTTCCTCCTACTTGGTATGCTTGTGCCAACTCAGAAAACTACCCAATGCACTTGCAACGGAGTCAGCGAGTCGAGGATGGCTTACGAATAAGCACTCTGGAAACAAAGAGGTGAAACTGGATGCATCCTTTCTCTTTAGGTGTCACTTTTCCACTTTTCTGTATCAGTGAACCCCCCCCCTCCAATTAAATTTTGGGATGATAATTCTAGTGAAGACAGAAAAATTGGACAGAAAACACACACGGGAACCGGTTGGAAATAATGAGGATCTCCATTTGACACATTTATTGAAATCAGCTACACCTCTCGTGCACGTGCTTGTGACGTAATCCTGCCAAGCAGTTCCAGATCGTTCCATCACAGCCTTGTGCTGACCTCCACCGCGGGGCCCAGGGGAACCTTCACAACAGATTTGGCATCTCGTTCTCAGTGCAGCAATGGCCGTCCTCTCCGATCTGTCACCACGGTGACCTCGTCTTTGTAGATCACATCTCTGAGCCTCCTCCACTTCTCCTCCTATCTTCCCCTTTGCTTCAGATAAATAAAAGAAAAAGAGCCAAACGAGGCCAAATCTCCTCCATCTCTTCTTCCTATTCTGCTGCTGATGCGCGTCCGCAACTGTCCCTGCCCTGAGAGGTATATTCCTCCTTTTAAAAAAAGGAAATGTTAGCTACGGGGAGACCCTCCCCATGTGTTATTATAATCCTGCAGTGGTCGTGGAGGAGATACAATGAGGATATAATGGTCTATTATTCCATTTCCACTCAAGTTCACTGACGTAGCTCCCAGCCTGGCCTTCAGTCTGCAACTGAAGGACAAAATGCCACATTTATATCTCAAGTTGAACAAATAACTGGATTTAAAGCAGTCGTTAAAACCCTTCTTTGACTGAAACCCAAAAGAAAAAGCAAACAAGAGAACGTGGTGACCTCAGTAAGCTGAGAGGAGTTTAATAAGTACAAACGCAAACAAACATTTCTGCATTCCAGCTGCGTTTTCTGAATGTTCCAATGCCTTTTCCACTGGGAACTCTCATGCCATTCCTCTGCGTGGCTATTTGAAAAATCCCTGCGTATGTCTCGCTTCCTGCTCGCGTACGTGCTGCGATCATCTCTGAGTCAAATGCCCTGATGTCAGCCCAGCGGTATGCTGGCTTAATCTACAACTCCAACTTCAGCTTCATCCTCTGTGTGTCAGGGACAAACTGCTGCCTCTGTGCCCTCCAGAGAACACAACAGCATTACTAATAACTGCCTACCTCCCTCCCCTCTACCTGCATGCTGGTACGGAGACTTCAAAGCAAAGCAAAGCAAAAAAGCGAAGTGTTTGCATTAATCTCCCGGTATCTTTGGGCGGCAGGTAGATAAGGCTGCATGTTGCTGTTGTAAAAGACCTATTGTGTTCGAACTTTTATCTTCATTACAGTTCTTCCATACAAATAAAGAGATTTGAGTCGAGGGAGAAAAAAGTTGTTGTGTTTCTGCCTTTTGATGATTACTTTGTAGGTAAAGCACACACGTTTTCTACATTTCTGCTCTGTGTGAAACTACCTTCCTAAGCTTTCACAGACCCTCAACATCTACTTTATTTTGCCCCCAGGAATCTGAGGTGAGTTACGGCAAATAGTCGTGCTGTTTTTCGGAGCTTTAAGGGGTTTTGTTACGGTTTAGTCAGGACTCACAGTTTCCACTGGTAGATGGTGACAGGGGGGTTAGCATCAGCCCTGCAGGTCAGCTGAACGTTCTGGCGGTTCAGGTACCAGTTGCCATCAAACCCCTCGATCTTCACCTCGGGTTCATCTGCAAGGAAGGAACGCTGTTTTCAGTTTGATGCTCTGCAACGCCACAATGAATCACTGCACACCTGCAGAAGCTAAACTAGAGTTCAGCTGTGAAACATGTAGAACAGTCATGCTCACAAAATTCCCCCAATCTGTGAATTTTCAGTCATAAAAAAATGCACATTCTGAGATATTTTCTGAAGCCAATCACTGAGAGAATAATCTATAATGTACCAGTGACTTATATGATGACCAATTAAATCATTTAAACAGTAATCTGTTTTACCCTCTGACATATTTTTGCAGTCACACCGCTGCAGATGGTTAAAAATAATTCAATATTCCAAAGTGCTTTGCTGTGAGCACATTACAGCGTAACATACTCATGTCTGACTGTAAAGTTTCCTCTGAATCAGTTTTTCAGTCAGTTGTTTTTGTCTTGAATGATTAATAAAGCCGAGTAAAAAGATATTGCCACTGAAAATATGAAAACATCTGGACTTTGTTCACCTTCTTCCCTGCAAAGTGCAACAACTGGCATTATGCTGCAATGACTAACGGCTGTTGTTTGCAGGAAAAACAAGAAAATAAAACCGGTTTGTGATGATTTCCTAATAAAACAAGTTGCAACATGCAAAGCTGGCTCTTACACTGCACGTTGAGCACCACGCTGTCCGTGATCCGCTCATTTTGGTACATCACGATGCACGTCAGCTTCTGTTTGTGGGTCTCGCGGCTGGGTATGACCACGTAGTTGCTCCGTACCGTCACCGTCCCGTTTTTGTTGCGAGTCTCCTGGTAAGTGGTTTCACCTTTCAACCTCGTGTCCCATTTGATCACACTCGGTGGCTTCCCATTGGCTGACACACAGGTTGCGACAGTCATCTTGCGCTTCTGAGCCCTGGCCACAATCGTGGGGGTCGTCAGCGTCATCCGCGTCATGGGACGGGCTGTGGATCAGAAAAAGGATGAGTCACGTGACTGGAATGTGGAAGAAGGGTGTCTAACTCTGCTACAATCAAGGATCTGAAGTAAATTAAACTAAGGGGCTGAGATGAAAATAGTGTTCGCTCAAATCAGACAAAGTTCTGCCTCTTTCCTCCCTCAAAGCTGAAGCAGTTGTCACAGCTCTCAGATGTAGAACCCACTTGCCTCACCAAATGTGCAGTCATCCAATTTGAATCCTATGTGAGATGCCAATTAGCAATCTACTTTTGGTACATCAAAAGGCAAGCTCAAGCTCGAGCGAGTGCACAAGTGAAAGAGAGCGATGAAGAGGCCTCTTTGAAGAGCGCCGGTCGGTTATCTGCACACGGGTTCCTGCCGTTCACTGAGCCGCTGCTAACTAAAAAGTCCTGGGAGGCTTGAAATGGGTGGCATGAAATGGGGACTGGCAGGTAAAAGAGAAAAGCTCATGCGTCAGGGAGCGCCCAAGCAAAGTGCTTTTCCTTTACTGGGACTTGATGGAAAACACACCATCACTTAATTACTAATTAGCTCTCTAATCAGAGTCGTGCCAAATCTTTTCAAAGCTTCCTTTTTACAAGATATACTAGATCTCAAGTGTGGTGTTTTTTCGTCTCGCATGGTGAGACTGTTTGAGCCAAATTACACACTCTGAAGTGGCCTTATTGATTTCCAGCTCACCTTCCATTTTTATTGACCGCCATCTGTGGCAGTTTTCCGTTTTATAAGCTGCTTCTGGTGTTAACACGCCAATCATCGCATCATGACTTAAGTCACCGTGATGCTTTGCATCATGTACAGTTTGTGCTGCAGCGGGAAAAGGGCCTTGCACACTGAAACACATTGTTGGACAGTCTGTTTCCTTGCACAAGCATTTTTACCGTAAACAACACAGTAACGTTGAGAGCAGAGAGAAAAGCATCTGGCTTACGGTGCTCTGAAGGAATTCAGCCTGTGGCAAAGCTGCATCGATGAGCAGAGATATAAAAGTTTTATTTTTCATTTCGTCCTTCAGTTAACTAGAGGAGGCCATCTTGACCCTGTGCAACTGAGAAATGTTGTGTTATTGCCAAGTGTCAAAGATGAACCAAATTTTGGTGGCAGTTTCTACGTCACTATGGTGACGGACCAGATCGTAGGGCTGGGCGATAAATCGGATTTTAATCTCACTTATGATCTGAGTTTTCAACGATCATAAAAATAAAAGGGTGCGATTATTTTCCCTTTGCAGTTTCCTCTCCTGCTGTCTTCAGCTGCTAATCGAGCGTCTCTGGCATTGCAGCGCTGTGCTGTAAACTCCTCCCACATGGTTTCATTCAGACACTGTTCTCGTTAAATCTGGAGACTTTTTTTGTTAAAAGCGACAAATCTAGCAGCTTTTACTGGAGTTATTAGAGACTTTTCTGGTGTTTTGGTGACTGACTTGAAGACACATATTGTTCTGCAGTTACTGTAAGGAAGGAGCAGCGGGAGCCTCTCCCGTCCTAAAGCCCTCCCAGGCGGCCAGACTCAGTCGGCTCCGGCTGCAGGTCGATGTAGAATAACTGCAGTAGGTTGTGAATGTTCACCTAAACATAGTTTATACCATTGTCAGTGACAACTGGCTGCATTATTTTTGTATACATAGTTCGGCCAGTTAAACACTAATATCCCTCCATTACGGGGCGTTACCGTAGCAGCACGTTAATCAGCTGGTTTCATTTCAGCCGTCTTTTAACAGGTGAATGAGAGAAACACGCTGCGGTTGTTTTGCATAAAACGTACATCGAGGCCGACGTAAAATAGTTCCTATACAAGCGATAAAAGCGGATTAAACAAAAAAAGCGGATTAAACAACTCGGAACCATGCATTAGACGGTTATAACGCGGAGTCTAGAACACCACGACGCGCAGCGTTGTATAAAAATACTGGATAATTGTGTTAAATAATCAAGGTCTCAATTTCAGTCAAAGTAACCGTGATTATACTTTTTGTCACAACCGGGCGGCCCTACCAGATCGCCATGGACATGTTTTTGAGGAAGCAGATTCTTGACTGATGGTATGATGTTTTATTTTAGGCTTTAATGCAGCATTTATCTGATTATGAGCTACTGTTTCTCAACATGCTCTGCAGAATCCAGATATGCAGCAAATAGCAAGTGGTTTGAATGCATTTTCTTACCATCCGACATGCAAACACACATTTACAGCTCATTTTCATCACTTTGACAGCACAGACTGGGTAAAAACAGACACAAACATGCAAACAGATGACTGCTTTGCAAAGCATCACAACTGAAGGAAGAAATGTTTGTTTTCAGATGTTTACTGGGACATAAAACAACAAATTAGTTGGTGCAGTTGAATTGTCAGGATGCTTTACCTAATTCGGTGATATTTCTTTTATTTCCTCTGCTCTTCCTCGGTTTCTTGGCCCACATAAAAATGCATTAACATGCCAAACCCTCGTCTGAACCCCCTGTGAGAGAGCTGATATCTTAGAAACACATGCTTCTCCTGGGTTATGTCTGAGCCCGTGCTACGGACATGAATCTTGGATAAAGCTTTAGAAATAAGAACTAAAAACAGCCCTTTGTTTTTTCCACGGCTATGAATCCGTGTGTGCAGCGATGTCCTTACCGTACACAGTGAGGTTGACCATGTTCTCCCTGTTGCCTGCTGGGAATGTGGTATACTCGCAGATGTAGGCCGCTTCGTCTGACAGCTGCAGGTTAGAGAATAAGATGGTGGTGTCCTCCAGCCCTGGCTTCTGATTATGCACTGCGGCCTGCTTGAAGCTGACCCGCTCCTTGAAGGGCGGCAGGACCGACACGCCCAGGGCCGGGTTGGCTATGGCCACATTCTGTTTGGTACCGTTAAGCAGCTTCTGCCAGGTGACCTGAGAGATCTTCACTGGCGGGTTACTGTTGATGAAAATGCAGCGCAGCTCCACTTGTGTACCCACAAAGCCAGACTTACTGGGGTCCATCTGCACACTCTGTCCACTGCCAGCTAGAGAGACAGAGAGGGGGAAAAAAAAAAAAATTACAATTAACAAGTGTCCAAGGCCAAGCACGGCACTCCAGTCAATAGCAGAGTACATGCACTGAAAGTCAAGGAGTCAATTCTGCCTTGTAGGTAGTTCACACACGCACAGCTCTCCCAGTCAAGCCCACAGATTCAGCCACACACACTCCCTAAAGTATGCCACAGATATGTCTGCTCCCTATACGTCAGTCTAAAAAGTTTGAACATGGTGTGTGTGTGTGTGTAAACGCTGGGGGACATGTTATTAACATAATGGGAACATCCATACAGCCCCGTCTTTGTCTGTGAAGGTCCCGTTTCTGATGAGATGGGAGGGCTGAGTGAGAACCAATGCATCACTAATGAATGAGTACAAGGGCAGAGAGCTGGAGCCAAGTCATCTTCTGCCGCGCTCCCCTCCATCTACCCAGCAACACACTGGGTAGCCCATTGTAATTTTAATTACTTTCTACTCGCAAATACTTCAATGACTGCCTCCAGCTCCTATTAAAAGAAACAACGTGCAGTCCTATGTAAGCGCTCATAACAATAAGAACACACACATTTGATGCGCCCCTCTTCCTTACTGCGCAAGCCTGTGGAACCAACCAAAAACCACAGTCACGTTACCCAAAAAAGATCCTAAGTTTCACTTTCTTGCAGAATATTTTTTTCCTCCTTTTTACTGAACTGAAACCATAAACAATGACCGTAAAGATCAGATGCTAAGAGGAACTTGGTCCTACATCACTGCTGACTGTTGTGTTTTACATTAGGAGGTAAAATCCTGGAACTGCCATCTTCCCTCCACTTCTCTAACCTTTAACTGTCTGTGTTTTAACAGATTTATTTCATCTTGAGCGTGGAAAAACAAACTAAATCTGTCATTTTCATTGGGATGGGAGTGCAGCCTGAACAGAGCAGGCATTGTAGAGCATCCTGTTGTCTTCAACACCTCTTTGTTATCTCAGGCTCTGATTTATACCCCTTTCCAGGTGAAGTGTGATGATGTCCCATTTCCTCGTCCGACAACCCCTGGCTGAGCTTGTATTTACAACCATCCGTAGCTATAATTATCTCCCATGGATAGACGAGGACCCACAGGAAGAAAGACTGAAATTCCTTCGCTAATCACACTGGGCTCATAAAGCTACCAGTGAATCCAGTCATAAACAGAGAGAAAATGTGTTGTGAGCCTGAAGAGAAGAGCTGGGGCCTAAACAGAAAGGCCACAAACAGAGCTGCTCTTTAACACAGCATCACAGTGACGGATAATCGCTGCCGTCAGAAATAATGTTTCCACGGGGGGCTTTAAAATGTGTAAGAATACACAAGAGAGATCCATTTCTGTAAACACGCAATGAATGCAATGTCTGATGTAGTCGCTCGTCTGCTGCACAAGAATCTGAAGCAGAATGGAAAGGGCATTCTGTGCATGCAGCATCAAGCCATCTCACCAACAGGCCATGGTTATTATGTCAAGATTTTTCTTATAAAAACTGTTGGTAGTCAGCCGAAGGACATCAGAGCGCAACGCGTGCAAGACGAGAGGAAGTGGTGCAGACTCCGGGTAGAAGACCATTAAGGTTAACAATGTATTTTTTTTATTTATTTATTTTGCTCTTCCATCTTTCACAGCAGGCGCACAACCCTGACGGTGAATTGTTTATGCTGGAGAGCAGCACATTATGAGTGAAAGGCAATTTCAATCTATTGTTATATGCTTTCACTCTAATGCTGCCTTCGCTGCCTACTTCAAATCATATAAAAACAAAGTGACAACCTTTTGAAGTGACTGAGTACACATCATCTTTCATTTCCGTCGGAACACATCAGAAAGGGCCCCTCCGTAGAGGTTTAAACTTTGGGGATTCAAAGATGACAGATTGATTTACTAATACAGTTTGACAGAGAGGACTGGCAACCTTGTCATCTGTACCTTGAGAACCACCTGTGTCCTCATACACCCCAGGGCGATGCTCTCCTCCATTTTATCACAGCTCAGATTACCAGTTACGGCAGCTATAGCGCCATATCCTTTGAAATAACAAACACAATTTACTGTGTGACAACACTAGTTAAAGTTTAATCTTAAGTTGAAGTGAAGTGGGGGAGGCGTGGACACATGGAGACTGTAAAAACTAATAAACATGGCCTAACAGCAACGGTTGGGGTCGTCTCTGTAAAAAGCTGCAGCCTTTCCCTCCCCCTTGGTTTTCTGCCCTTTCTTAGAGTCTGATGCTTCCAGCTCACACTGAACTAAATAAACAGCAGCTCGTGGAAATGCAAGCCAAAGAAGTAGGCATAATTACACAGCCATTGTGCCTAAATCTCCTCTGTGAAGGACCAGGGACGGCCACCGGGACCCCCTCCACTTAAGAACTGTAGGAGTCCTTGGCTGAGAGCACAGTAGAACTGTAATTATACATGAAATGACGGAGTTGCAAAGCCATAAGAGAGCAGAGTCGCATACATCCAAGAGGCATTAATACAGTGGATTTCGGTGAGGGGGGGGAACCAGTGGTGCAGAAAGAGAGATAGGAAAGTAGTGGAGAGGCTAAACCAGCGCCAGGGAGTGGGGGACAAAGGCGAAGGCGGGGCTTTAAAGAGATTTGTAGGTGTGCTTTGCGTTTGATGCTGGCTGGCATTATCATTTTTGCTGCTGTTGCTTTGTTCTCACACTGACAAGAGGGTAACTGGGGGGGGGTGGAGGGCCAGTCATGCTCTAATACACCTGAGGCTAGAGACTGCCTAAAGAGTTGCCAGTGACACAGAGGGGCCTTATTTTCTGGAAGGAAAAGCAACAGGACAAACAACGCTGAAAGAATGTCCAATCTGGCATAATATGAAAAAGAGAGGCTTGACTCACACCAGGTGAGCCGACTTGGATCAAAGGGGGGGGACATAAGGGGCACGATTACAACAGCTGCTCTGCCGTCTGGCCGCCGCACTGTTAGCAAGAGGCTCAAAAAGCCTAAGTGCAGAGCTGTGCACAGAACATTTAGCTGTAATGTCTGTTCGGCGCAAAGCAAGGTAAAGCATGTGCTTTGTGCTGTTTGCAAGTGGCCTGCTGGACAAAACCACATTCAGTCTTTCTATGGCGGATGGACAAAAACCAAGAGTTCAAAATTTCCTGAAATTTGTCACATTCAGACATTTTATTACCCAGCTGGGAAAACATATTTACACAGGAAAAAAACACAAGAAAATGGATTCTGGCCTGTCATATTTCGGAATGAAAGAAAAGTTCTTCACATTTAATGTTTGCCTTTTGTTTCTGCTAAAGTAAAAGACCAAAAAAAACAACCCAAAACGCATTTCTTTGCAGTGTTAAACCAAACATTGCTCTAAAACAATAACCCCACCATAAAACCACATTGAAAACTAGGCTGTTATCCCTTCCTCCCATTAACCAACAATTTGGCAGCTTGTTTCACAACTGAAATACATCACAATTTGCCAACAAACAACGCTTGGTGGCTCTTTCAGCTCATCCACAGATTTCCATTTCTCCTCAAGATAAAGTTCAGATAATTCACCCCTGATGGCTGCAACACGGGGAAGGCACGGATTGAATAGAGCTGAATGTACATTTAAGAACAAGCTGTCAATAATGTCTTCTATTTAAAGCTGTGCCAGGCAACTTGGAACACTGTCAGCCCCAAACGGCAGCGAGACTTCTGTGTTTGAAGTTTCAGAGACTTCAAAACCTCCAGAATTTGTACTGCGGTGTCATTAAACTGCATTCTTCCTGGACCTTTATTTTCTTCTCCCCCCCAAGCATTTGGGGATGGAGATGAAGAAGAGTTTCACTTTTCGATGGACGGAGCAGTCGATTGCCACTTCCTAAAAGGCAGGGAAGATTACACCCACATGATTACTCCGTTTAAGCAAACACTTCACATCCAAGTTTACAGTCACATCTGCTGCAGCTCCACCACGACGTATTTTGGTATAAACATCTTGCCAAGTGCAGATTTAAAGCTTGACAGATGAAGATACATCATCTCCTCCTCATCATCATGTATGCTTTAGTCACTGCGCTGCTACTTAAGTGGGATGCTGATAGATAAAACATGGCTTGAGCCACTCGGGATAATGACTGTTTAATGTAGTCCCAGTTCCCACGGCGATGGCACAGGCCTCTATTCTCCCCTATTCATGACCACACATGAGGTGGTAAGGGGGAGTCCAAATCCACCGTCTCATACACACATAAAACCTCCCATTAGCTGCTTGTTTATTCCCCTGCTGGACCTTTTTTTGTTGTTATTTGTTTACTTGAGTAATTTTGGCATTACTCTCATTTCATATAATACCTACAAGTGATTTTAAAAATGCTTCACACAGTAAATTACGGTCTTACCCTGAGGGATAACAGGGGGTTAGCTTGTTGTGATTGAGGCCCAGAAAGGACACTTCATGTTCTACTTTCCATGTTGCTTTTTGTTGACTGAGGCTAGCCAGCTTATTTGGATGGAGCAGTTTGTGTCAGGGAATTTGTTTTAATCTACACTCAGTCACTATTAGATGGTGCTTCAGCCAGGTCTCTTGGGTAAACAACAGTGTACCTGCCAAAGCAGCTCTCTTTACCCTCTGTCTCTCAAAGCAAACCGTCAGCAGCAGACGCGAGTAAAAGCTCACTGGAACAGATGGTTAGTAGACCTGTTCCCAATTTTCCACTATCTGGTTCAAATTTGAAATGCTATTTTCAACAACAAACTTGCTCATTGAGGACAATGTAACATCTGTTGCACTGTAAATGTTAATGATTATCGGGAATATTTATTGTGTTAGGCAACTTCCCAATCCGGGATGGCTCCACACAAAGCTGCAGTGCGTTTCATTTTTAGCTGTTAGCACTGGTTGTTTGTTTGAGCAGGAGAGAGAGACACACTGAATAACTGAATAATGACCGAGCACCATGGAACAGCAGTCCTGCGACTTTCCCCAACAGGGCTGTAAAATTACCACGTTGGGGTTGGCAGCGCGTAGCGGTGGCTGCTCAGCTATGCACACCGGTTCTCACCTAAATGCCACCACATTCTGCGTTTCTGAGGCTACACAAGGTTCAGTGCACTTCCACACAACCCCCTTAAGGAGGCTTTAGGAGTTTCAAATGCTAGTTTACCAGCAAGGCAACTTCTCATCTCAGTCCATCAAGGTAATGATTCATCTTTGACTGAAACTCTGGAAACATTCAGCTTCAAAGAACTAAATCCAGCTGACAATGGGAACTATATTACGAGTTATCATCCCTTTAAATTCAAAGTATGCAGAGGTTGGCGGTGCCTTTGGACCTCCTATAATTAATGTTTTTTATTCTAATCTAATGAGAAATATGCTGGAAGCAATCTAGCATTTTAGTTGTCTTTGAATGTGGCAATGACAAATAAAGCAGGGCCAAAAATAAGGCTTTTGCCCTACAGAGAGAAAAAGGGAAAAGAGAGAGAGAGAGAGAGAGAGAGATTGCATGTATTGAATGTAAACACAGCATGAGTAAGCTGTGACCCTCCTCCCTCCCCGATGCGGCTTAACCAAACACAGCCACCATGGTTTCGGGTCTACGACACAAAATAAACAAAGCTGACGTTACCTGACCGAATGATCAGATGACATCATCCACCGATACCTGAGAGGGAGCAACTGCCCATGAACAAAAGTCCGGATAGAAGTGAAAGGCAGGGATAGCCTCCCACCGGGTTAATGAATGACTGTACGCATTAGAACTGTGTGTGTGTGTGTGTGTGTGTGCGCGCGCGCGACTGAAACTGAGAAAAAAAAAGCAGAAACAGAAGCAGGTGCTGCCAGTGTCAGTGTGGTATCAGAAATAAAATGATGTGCTGGGAGAGCAATAACAGCCAAATAATAACACGCTTTATATGAAACATCTCAAGCTAAAGCACTGGGGAGCACTTACACTGACGAGACAATTAGTCATGAAAGCATCTCATCCGTGGAATGGCTTCAGCACGTGCACTGATGCGCGCTGGTTATTTTTTCAATCATGCAAAAGTTTCACTGGGCTTTCCAACAGGAGGCCCTGCTGCATGTCTCAATAAGAAAGAGCAGATCAATAAATACAAAAGGGGCCACAGGTGAACATCAATGTGATGCATTAGGGCCCCAGACAGCGGCAGGGGCAGGTGCAGGCTTGCAGCGCCAAGGAGTTAACGGGCGGGGTTACATAAATGTGATGTAGAGGATTTTGGGGGAGTTAAAGAGGAGAGTTAGCAGTGAGAGTGACTGACAGAGGGTCAGCCGTGGTGAACAGATTACAGCACTCAGGATATTAAAGTGGAGGAGAGACGGCGCTGCAGGCAACAAACCTCCCGTGGAAATTTCAGCATTAGCACAGTGTAACAAAGAGGCTGTGTCCACATATACTTTTGACACAGACAACATGACTGTACAACAACACAGCTACTGAGGGAGCATGATTCCTCTTGTACCTTCAGATTAGGCTGCAGTCCTAGAGGGAAGGGGCTTACATCCAAGTTTACTCTGCACCGTAGATTCATTCAGGACTTTATCCTTTGGACATTTGCTGATTTACCCGTCTCTTGAAGCAGAATTTGTTAACTTTGAAAATATTATAGATTTGCTTGAAAATCTGAATAGTTGCAAGCTCTGGGTACTTGGCCTGTCCCTGGACAGCTGCGTTGAGCTCAACCTGGATGTTTAAATGAACCACCACCTTTGTCCCAGCACATATGTATAACATATAAATCAAATTTGCTGCACAGATGTAGCCTTTAAGTTCTCAAATGTTCATTTTGTTAGATGCTGTTTTGATTGTTATCAAACATTTTTGAAAGGAAAGCAGCGGTATATAAATGCTTTGACAAAGGGTCTTTATGAGCTTCATTTCAGCTTTTAAGATTGTGACTAAACCAAGCTGCAACCTCAGGCGGTGAAAAGCAAAGCCTATGTGGAAGTGCACAAAACTTCAGTTCCCCCTTCATCCACTAGGGGCTGCAAAACAGAGCAAATCCCCCTAGACTCGCATGTTAAAAAGACCAACTTCACAGCAGAAATAAACATGTTTACAGCCTGGTTCAAAAATCCATTTTCAGTTTAATAGGTCAGGTTTACCTTCATGACAACTGTGGGGGGAGTGAAGTTTTTACTAACTCGCCCTTTTAAAAGTAATTTAATCTTAAAATTCGGCACAAATTTGGGGGCGAGGCTTTTTCAATGACAATTACCCGATCTCCCGCTTCAAGTCAGAAGAACGTAGAACAACCGTGGTTTTTAGCCAGTTAATAATGTGACTTAGCTTTAGCCTGCTTACCTCTGTTAGCTGATTAGCTCCTGTTATCTCCGGGTTAGCTCGGTTAGCTCTTAGCTACAGAAAGCTCGGAGTTAGCTCGATGTCAATCATTCACCATGACGCTCACAGCCCCCCTCCCAGCTCCACCTCTTTGCCCATATTTGTATTTTCCGGCCGAGATGACACGCATGCCCCTGCCAAGATGGCGATGGTAGGAACCGCCCACCGAGCTTCAATTCAGCTCTTCAGAAACCTATGGGCGACATCAGGGAGGCTCCGTCCATCTCTTTATATAAAGTCATGGACTGGACTCAGATTTTCTCTTTGAGGCACCACTTAATGATGGTAATAAAGAATTCATCTTAGGTCCTACTTCACAGATTGGACTCTGAGCTCCCTCCAGTCAGTAAAATTCAGTCTAAACTGACTCCTTTCTATCTCTTCCTCGATCCTTTTGCGTCTCTTTTCTCCCAGTAATGTCGTCTTGCTTTTTGATTTTTTTTTTTTTTGATGAATCGGCCATGTTATGTGTTTAAAAATGGCCAATATGTTGATAGCCAGTTGCTAGCGTGTGACATGGTGCTGAAGAGTAAAACTCTGCTGTGACATGATGCAGCGTGTTATAAGCAGAAGTTATCAAGTGTGTTTTTTAGCCTCAGGAATGTAAAATACAATGAATGTCACAGTGCTATCGTGACAGAGAAACACACATTTTTCTGCTCTGATAGCAACATAGTGCTACGTTAACCTCTGCCTCATGTAGCCGCCTGATGAAACATGTATAAACTGAGTGAATTAGAGAAGCTTTATTGGAATTTAGTTGTATTAACATGCACTTCAGCTTCGATTTGGTTTCAAAAAGTTGCAAAAAAGATGCAAAACTGTAAAACTTTGGAGTTTGTATTGTGTCGGTAAGCTTGTTTGAGTGGAGTTTGGAGTAAACATGCAGAAGTTATCCAAGTTCCACATTCTCTGACTTGGACAGACGCTAGAGTACGATTAAAGCTAATGCAATTTTTGTGACATTTTTAGCAAATAAAGTATAATGGCTAAAAATAACGTAAACACTTTTTAAGTTGTTAAAATTCATGAAACATTTGATATGAAGACTAGGCTTGCATATGTAGGTATATGCTCTTTTGGACAAAAGAAGAATTAAACTGTTAAAGCTTTAGAAGATTGTGGAGAGAAGATCAAATAATTCATCAAGAAAAATGTTTAAGTTTCATTCCTAAAATGGATAATCATCTGTTGTTCCTCTAATCACAGCTGGTTGTGACAGTTGTTGCTTTGATTTCATTAGTCAGTATTAATGCTGTTTTTCAACGTGTGAACCACAAACATCTTCAGTGAATAAGTGCTGGACAGTGAAACACAGGATTTATTGACGGGGGTGGCTGTGCCTGAGCCAGAACCACAGCAGTACCCTATACCTCTGCTAAGCGCTCAGCAAATGCAGCATGAAATGCATATAAAGTCCTGCCAAAAAGTGCTGAGAAAGAGTCTGGCCCTGGACAACCATGCATGACAAATCCCTCTCTCACACCATCTGTTCTATTGTCCACAAGTAAAGATAAGTCTTGCATGGAGTACAAACACTGAATATTTCCATTTGATTATGCCAACCACTTGTGTTGGATACATCATAAAACATTAAGATTTCAGAAATCAAACAACTGTTCAGCTGGAACTGGATGATCAATTATTGACTGCGTGAGGAAATGAAACGGGGATGTTATATTGAAATATCACATCCTGAATGTTCAGTGAAAACAGGACTGAATGTGTGTAAATCCACACGCTCCATGCAAGGTGACCTTTAGAAAAACTCAGCAAGAGTGCAGAATATCGTATTCTATGTGTGACCTCTGTTGACCTTTGCTGGTGGAGTTCCAGCTAATATCCCAAAGCCATGTAGGATGGAGGAAATCTTTTTTTTTTATGGATAAATGGGTATAAATGGGTACTGCTGCATGACCAGTGGCTTTATTAAACCATGAAAAGGGACCAAATAATCAATATTTGATTAGAGTCACTTGTGATTTTTTTCCAGACAGTTTCGCTCCAAGTTATATCAAATTAGCCTCCCTAGATTTCCTAGAAAAAAAAAAACTACTACTGTGCATATCATAAATTTTTAAATATCCATTGAAAAAAAGAATAAATAGACGAACTGACTGCTATCAAAGCGCATCTATAATTGTGTTTGGGACATAAACAAAACAGAAGGGGCAGCATGCACACAGCTCTGCTTGTTGCAAACAGCTATTTTTCTCCAGCGTTGCTGGCGCAGGCCATTTATACAGCAGATCCATTAACATACAGGAGAGGGAATTCACGCTCCAGCTGGAGTGGGCAGGGGGCTGAAGCCCCAGTCTGCTATCAATTAACAAGCACACTTAGTATGTTTCTGAGTCATGGTCACCATGGGACTCAGAAAATGCTTTGCATTTGCTCTAAAAGAAACAATTGCTGATAACCCGGCCTTGTTTCATATCTCAGTGTTTATGAGCTGAAAGACATAAAATCAACACACCAGAAGCATCTGTCTAAACTGCAACAAACGAGTGATCTTTGCACGTACAGAAAGAATTAAGCGCAAATTAACATGGCTATGAGTTTTGCCCTGCAGTGGCATCATTTAGACGTGGATTAGTATCCTGATTTCACCACTGGAGGAATAAATGTGCGGTTACTTAAGCTGATGCTGTTTGATATGCTACACTCACTTTCTCCTAACATGTTATCTTATCTTGTTATGTAAATTTTTTATTTATTTATTTTTTTTTACATTGGTAATGCATGTACGTTTTAATAACCATGCCCTGCTGCAGTTTAACTGTGACATTTGCTGCCTGCTAGCCAGAAGGTTTTAGACATATTCTTTTTTTTTTTTTTTTTTTTTTGGTTTTTAAGGATCATTATGCCCCAAATTCTGTGTAACCTTAATACCGAGCAGGCTTTGGTAAAGACTTGACACAAAAACAGAAAGTTACAGTGGAAGAAATAATCGCGAGTATGAAGGCAAATTAAAAGCACAGCACTGAGGCAGAAATGGCTACATGGGAACACACACAATTCTGCATAAACACTGCATTCTGGCTGTTGTCAGAGTACCCTGTTTCATGTGTGTTTCAATCATAAACCTCTATGAAATCCAGCAGTTCTCGGCAGAACTCCGAGACCCGGGTTGAAGCATTTCCTAAACCACGACCACAGCCCGTCTTTCCAGGGCAAGTAAGGCTCCATGTTCCACATACATATAACTGTTGGAATGCTCACCACATCTCAGGACCATGGTCACATTCTGCTGCATGTGCTTTCCAGCTGCGATCCAGTATTGTTTTTCCCACCACTCTTTGAGCTCCATCATATACGGTCCTTTCTCACAGCTCAGTTTATGTCCACAAACTGAGTTTTCACTACATCGAGTTTGTGCAGGATTTTATGGAATATCTCGGATCTTGTTTTTTTACATCATTATGAGAACACGTCCTCTAACGGCCATTCTCCGGCAAATTGACAGTAAAGACAGAACAAAGAAAACAACGCTACATTTGAGGACTTAATAATAATATCAGCCAAGAAAACTTTATTTGAAGTTATTTCTCCAAGTCTCTGTAAATGGCATTGTTCATATTATTGGCACTGGTGACGGAAAGCTTTAGAAGAAACAGTGAAATAACAGCAATGCGCAGTTTGCGACTGGTCTTTCAAGAGAAAAGCAACTGGCATGAAGACATTAACCAGAAAGCCACATCAAGAGGGGGTGAAAGCAGACTGAAAACCCAGGTTCGGGTGGTACAAGTTGCTCCAGTCTGCAGTATGATGTCAGACAATGAGACATGGGACACAGTGGCTACACAAAATTTCAGCGCATGCTCTTGGAAATGTGACTAAAAAGAGAAAGAATGGGAACCGTGATCAATCGTGGGAAACAAAAATTAGGTACAATGCTGAGCTTCTCGCAGTTTTATCTGAAAACATAACCGTGGGTGGGCTTGGGGGGTGGGTGGGAGTCAGGAAATTAACTTCTTGTTTCTTCTTTGCAAGTGCAGTTGTTGTTTCGAGGAAAGGTGTCGGCAGATTACTGACTTCACAATTGTTTGTTTTTCTCATATGTGCATTTAAATGTTTAAACAATTAGAAATACCATAGCAACCAGAAAAAAAATGAACAAAAGGTGAAGATAGCTTCTTTTGCTGGAGATAATTGCACGGTTCACTGCAATTTCATTGTGGTCAAATTGTAACTGTGTGACTGCTGGGTGACTACTCTGCTGACAGCTTGTGCTATTAACTGCAATCAAACCAGCGGTGTAATTACCCTCTGTGTTAAAAGATATTCTGTAGTTAAACCTCACAGATTGGACTCTAAATGCAAGAGAACGCACCGTGAAGTGAGCTGGTGAGGATGGAACAAAGTGCGACTTGCGGGACTTTGATGAAACAAAGAAAGAAAGAATGGCTGACAAATCCTGATAGTGTATTACTATTGATCAGCAGCAGGGAAAGTCAAGCAGGCAGTCACAGGGAGATTCAACAACTCAATTAGGCCATAGAGATATCCTTGTCACTCAGCTAATGGAGTCTGATTAGCATGTTAACTTTGTTTGCAGTCGAAGTGAGTGGATGGAAAAGCAAAGTATTTCTTCTTGAGAATGCTCCAACAAGAACAGCCTTTAAAACCTGCTGACAGGAGTTGGATCCCCGGTGGAGCCGACTGATGGCCCCTCCCCAGTGGGCAAACTACAGGTAAAAAAGCTGCACCTCCAGGTTTTCCTCTGGGTTTTGGGACTATTATTTAGAGCTCATACCTTCAAGCTACCCTCCCCTACTGTGTCTATACCGTGGCCCGCTCATTGTTTGACAGGATTGACAAGCTCCCTGGCAGAGCTGATTAAAAGCTTTAAGGTCAGAGAAGTGGGACAGATATCGAGCGAACACCTGTCTCTTCGTTGTGAGCCAGTTCCCTCTTGGGCGTGTCCTTCACTGGCACACAATCAATGGCTCCATTAAGACCCAACCTGACTTACTACTATTTTTTTTCTGCTTGACAGTGCTGCTTTGGCTTGCAAAGAACCTTTCACCTGCTTCTTCCTCGCTCTGCCTTTCTTTTGGTTAAATCAAAAGGGGAAGGTGTCGCTTCTTGCATGTCGATATGTGCAGCTTTTGCTTTGGTAGAGGGGAAAAAGCACATTATGCAATGTTTTTTTTCATGCTTTAGATCTAATTTCATCACAGATTTCCACATTCTGTTAAAAATAACTTGGAAAGCTGAGCTGCCCACTGAAGATTTGCCAAAGGATTACAGATCATTAAAGAGATGTTTGAAGTTCACACGAAGCCTCTCCAAATAAGTTGCCAAATCACTGAGTTGATAGTGTCTCAGCTGCATATTTTTCATCTCAGTGTAAAGCAAAAGCAAAAAAAAAACCTCCTTTTAAATAAAGGGTCTCACAAACCGGAAGAGCTGGTCATGCTCTGTGGAATCATAATCCAGAAATTGACGTTTCAATTTACTTCAGCTTCAGTTTAGATGATGGCGAATTAAGATACCTTCTCGTGTGGACACCTCACCAATTTCATCCCTTCTAGGCATTTCACTTACAGGTTCGCAGAAGAGAAATGCTCCTCTTCTGACTCAATATCACACAGTAATCTTTAAAATGAAACCTAATACCGTAGCTTTAGCTGTGGGATAAGCTCTTAAAGGTTGGGTGACTTTTACCAAAAGAAATCTCAAACTGTGTCCCACTCACACTGCTCATCGCTGCTCGGGACTTTCAGTCCCCCCCCCCCCACAGTCACCATACTGGTCTTTCTTCATGTGAGTCACTGAGAGCAGAAACATGGTGTGCTTTAGTTTTTATCACCTTAATGTCATTCTAACCTTGTTCCTGTATCCTGTGAGACAACAGAACCGCTGACTAAACTGGTTCATCAGACAAAACAAAGAGATATTTTACACTATCAGAGTCAGACCAGCTTTTTTCCATGAATCTTATTCGTCTTGTTAAAGCGAATTATCACTCTTACAGTTCAACGAAATGATTTAATTTTTATTTAAAAAAAAAAAAAAAAAAAAAAAAAACGATAATTAGAAATAAACATTTGTTTGTTTAATTAAAAAAGTGAATGGTTGACTACAAACACACTGCAAAAAACTCCCGGCTGTTTATTTACTGGTTAATGATTAATTACATATAATAACTAATTACAACGTATACCTAATTTTCAGACTGGTACCAAATTTAAATCCCATTGAGTTTCCGTGTTTAGATATTTAATGAAGATCCAGGATAACAATGAGGTGAGAAAAGCAAATTTACACTTTTTCTGTGATGTTTTCAAGTCGGTGCGAAAGTGGCTTTGACAGGGGAAAGGGTGAGGCTGTTGGTGACGTGCTAGGTCACAACTCCATTTGCAGCTGCTCTTTGACCTTCGTTAGTGCGTGCATTTCATGCAAAAGAAACAGGTGAGAAGAGGGGCTGCAATGTCCTGAAGCTACACCAGCAAAGCATGCACACCCTGGACAGCAGGTGAGTTAAAGACACTGATGTGGCTCAAACAGGACCTGCATGTTAGCTTAACTGAACACTCCTTACATGTAAGTCACATTAGATAAAAGAGTCTGTGAAATGACTGTAGAGGAAAACACTATCATAACACTGTTGCATATTTTACTGGCAAAAGCTTTTCGCTGCCATGCTGAGATATTTGCAGCATTGAATTAAAAGATTTGGGCACTGGCACAATTTTTGCTGCCTTGGCTTTTTATCAACATAATAGTTACACTTTGTGCAATCAAATCTCCTGTAGCTGTCATGTCAAGGTATAAGCATCTAAATGGGATAAATGGTTAAGGTTTTGCATGTACATTAACTCTGCTACTTGAGCATGTTCTGATAAACAGTTTGAACTCTCGAGCTCTAGATTGAACCATTGTGTGGTAGAAATTGCATTTTTCTAATGTAGTCTGCATATTTTACAGACTTTTTCCTCGCTGGCATCGTAAATCCCAGAGTTGTCAGCCATACTGCATTAAAATGTCCACATGTCTGTTGCCTGGACATGATAGCCTGGCTGAATATTTCCCATCATCCCAGATTGCAAGTGTTCCCTGTGCTCCAACATTCACTCACACACTCGAAGAGAAATGTTTGAGCACAGTGAGCTCGGTGCCGGTGTCTAAACTACACAGAAGACTGCATGGGTGCACTATAAAGTGTTGTGTTGTGAATGGATGCTGGACTTGTGTGCGAACACGAGCCAGGATGCACGCCAGGGTAAAATGAAGGGCAGCAAGCTGTGGCAGATGCACCCCTTGCGGGCGTAGCCATGTGTTTAATCTTATTTTAAGATATTTGCAATTTTCGAGTGTGTTGTGCACTAATCTACCATGCATATCACTGTGGTAATTACAGCTAGAATTAATTTCACAATGATGGATATGTTTAGGATAAGAAAAGAAAACAGGACAAACTCATAACATTAATCATTTTATCATTAGGCTGACTAGCGGGGTACAGATATGTCCATTAGCTATCAAAACTGCAAAGTCTAAAGAAACATAAAAAGAAGTGTACTTTTTTCTCCCTATATGAGTATACATTGCAAAAACTGAAATCTAAGTAAGATTAAAAATCTTAAATTGAGTACACATACAGTATGCTTTTTTTTTTTTAAAGGTAAGACAATTCTTAGTTTTTTAGAATTCCTCTTGTTTTAAGAGTATTTTTACTTGTTTTGGGAAGTCTTGACAAACCAAATTTCTTTCGTTCTGTTGGCAGATAATTTATCTTATTTTAAGCAACATTTACCTAATTTTTGTATGTTTTTTTCTTGTTTTTTAAGGCTAAAAGCTATAGAAGCTAACAGCTAGTATTCTGTAAGCAGTTCAGCTAATAAAATTGTTAATATGGATTTAATTGGCTCCTCCACTGTCAGATCAACTCATTAATTCTTTATATGTTTATCCAGTCAACCCCCTCTGTATGTTTACAAGCACAGTTAAGTCAAGTGGAAGTAGTTTGGCTGGGCTCTTCAATTAATCTGTGTGTCCTGGTATTAGCATGGGTAGAGGATTGTGTGTGTCCAACTCTGCTAAATGCACTTTTCATTTTTATATCATGTCAAATTGTATTTAATGAATGGGTTGAACAAACAGAAGTTGATATTAATGTCATATCAATGGCTTCCTTAGATGCTTTTTTTTATATTTTAACTCTGTTTATGTCCATCATAAGCAGGGAGAAAAGGCTTCAGTTAAAAATGGAGACCACTTTCACACAGCTTCTTTTGACAGCCCTTCATGCTGTAGCACTGCATTGTGATGCTTTAGTAAGAAATGGAAAAGGGAGGCCTGAGCAGAAGCGCCGTGTCTGGCTCATCTACAGCTGCCCGGTCACTGCGTAAGGTAGGTGTGAATGTCAGGATGTGTTCACACCTCACGTCAGCATGATGTGTGATGTGATCATAAAAAGTCCGTCTGAATAAAGCTGTGACTGCATGCAGGATGTATCAGCGATACATCCGTGCATGAGGATTTCACCGTGCACATCACATTCACATTTTCTCAAAGTGTTCTGGGTTACCTGAACTGACTACATTAACATACACAGATACACAAACTCATTTGGTTTGAATGGGAACATGAGAAGAAGTAGAAGCAGGATTTTCTTTGTCTTTCCTGTCATTTCTGACAGATTAGCTACAAAAGAATCTTTGTTACTTCGTCCAGTTCATCTGTTAGTTCCCTAAAGTTGTGATAATGGTTGACATGGATACGTGACGCTTGTGTAACCGGCACCCTGATGGGAATCTTTAGATCCCCTCTGAGTTGCTGTAACGGGAAGCGGTGAGAAATATATCATACCATTCCAAACATTAAAGCCAGCTGAGCTATTTCATTACATCACAAACTGGGAGAACTATATAAAACATGGAGATATTCTAATTAAGCCCTCGCAGATGAAGGTCAGTTGCGTACCAAGAGATCTCTTCAGCTGGGTTCTTACTGCTTTTTATCTGTTCCAGCCAGGCTGCAGTGTATGCTACACGGTGACATGGCAGACCCTTCATAAATCATAGATGCATTCATGTCCGCGAAGCTGCACACACTACTGGCAAAGCTCTTTTTTTCAGTGTTGTCACTGGCTTGAATATTTAACTGCTCTGCTGCCTCTCCAGTTATACTAACCATATAGTTATCATTCTCAAACTACTGTAATTACAGATAATGAGATATTTCTATATTGTCTAATATGCAACAGTGGATGATAAGTAATGCAAATTCTGACAGGTTTTAATTGCATCCTACTTGTCATTCATTCTAGTGTCGTATATTTACAGGGTAATTGTGCTTCTCTTTTAATAGAAGCTGCTGAAAGTGAAGCATGGAACCAGTGGAAGGTTTGTGGTGGCAGAAAGGTGCAAAATGATGTGAGACTTCACACTTTATCTACTGTGAGTCAACAGCAGGTTATTAACATTTCTTTTTGTTCATAATCAAAGTGAATCAAGCAACAAATTAGTATAAATAGCACATGCATTTGGATTTAAGTGCACATGTTTTTCTGCGTTCCAGCAGCGATCAAAGACTTTTGTTTCCTGAGAGTTGGGAGCATCGTTGCTGTGCAGCAATTAATACTGTATTGTCTTCCTACTCCCAAAACAGCTAACAATTAGCAACGCTCAACATAATTTTGCTATAGTTTTGAAATGCTATTTACTTCATGAATACAGATGTTTCTTCCTTTTAATCCTGTTGTTGTGGAGAGGATGAAAAAAAAACAAAAAAAACAACATGAATAAAAAACCTTTTTAAATATTTATACGGCTATTTTCTGACGACGAGGAGATCTCGCTCGGCTGCACTAAAATGAAACTTGTGGCCTAGTTAAGAGAATGCCACATGACAAGGCCGCGCCCGCCCTCTGTCCGTTAGACTAGCCAAGCAGAAACAGCCATATTCAGCTTGGTTTACTCCAACATCCGGATTGTTTGTTAGCAGCACAGAGGGCAGCGGGGTCCGTGTCCTCCTCCTTGGCTGATTAGGTGGCTGAAGGACGGAGTACGGCTGCTCTGGCTCTTCGTTACGCCGTTAATGTGCTGCCACTCCCCAGCAGGACGAGCAGGCCTGGACAGGTTGAGGTGGCACTCCTCTCTTTCCCACAGCTCAGCTGGCTTGACTTGGCTGATGAACTGTGACGAGACACACATCCAAGGTTGTTTGTGCTGCTTTTTTTTTTTTTTTTCCTTTTAGCACACAAACCGAGCAAAGTAGGAGTGTGAAACAGCGCCGAACTCTGCTGATGGCTCTCAACTTTTACATCAGCTGGCTCGGCTGCAGCCGCTGGCACGGCTCACTGAACACCTGAAGGATCAACACTGTCAGGATGTTAGAGCTGCTGCTTGTACAGTCAGCTGCTAACGTTTTGAGAGAAAAACAGCGTGAACGACGTCACAAAGCTGCCCAGACATGATTTACTCTGCACACCTTAAAATGACTCAGTCCTGTAATTGCAGACAACTGGGGACACAAACTCCAGGGAACTTGTTTCACAAATCAATCTGAAGAAAAGGTTCTGATAAAGAAGTGAATATGTGTGAGCAAGGAGTTTGTTTTTCTGCACAAATTACCATTCAGATCACTTCTGAAGGCAATTTTACTCTCCCAGCAAGATAACCTAACAGCAGCATTTGTGCGTCTCAAAGCACAATTCAGGCCTTTCTGCTGGTAGTTTTGTGATAATTAACCCCCCATCACAGTGAGAGACCTTAAAAAGAGACCTGTGTGTGGTGAGGGACATTAGTTTGTGTTGCTCTTTCGACTCTACAGCTCAGAGACGGCACAGAGCCTCATGTCGCCGTGCATAAAGAGCTCCTTCACATTTTCTTCAATAAAGCCCCTCAGAAACTAGAAATGCTCTCGCTGCCCGGGTCCACAAAAGCAATCATGAAGAAATTGTACATTTATGTAGTAAAGTTGACTAAATCTTGGACTGGGAGAAGCTGTCAAAAGCCTCTGCAGTTTAAACGCTGCTTTAAATCCAGATCAAGTCCCACAAGAAGGATTCTTCACCAAGTTAACACGCGAGCAACAGATTTCTGCTTCTCTGGCTTTTTATTCTTAAATATCCCTTTTAAAAGGAGAAACATGCATGTTGTTGTTCACATTTCAGAGACCAAACAGTCAAGTTCAACATTACCTCCTGATTATAATCCAAGCGAGTGAAAATGTTCCTTTTCAACTTCTTTTCACAGTTGGGAAGTCGCTGATATCCATGTAGACTCAGCTGCAGACATTCACACGTTTAGGTTTGTCACACTTCAGTTAGTCAAGTCTGGTGTGATAAATAGGATGTTAATGTAGAAGAAATATCGGGCGGGGGGGCATTTTTTTGTGATTATAGTTTGTTAAGACAGCAGCCTCACAAACAGGTGGATTATTTTCAAGCTGAGGGATCACACCACCATCTACTATTTTGCTGTAAAATCTTTCCTCTTACTTAGTACTTTATCCACCTGAATTACTGCTAACCCCTCTCCAAATACTCCTCGACAGGTCTCCACCGGCCTGTAACATCCATTTACCAAGGCTTGGAGTTTTATCCAGGGTTCTTTCTGTTGAGGGGGTCATTTAGCACGTGTGACTTCAGAGGATTACACATCTAAATGGACAAGGCTTATTGGTTTGGCAACGTAAACCATTTACAGAATGACAAACCATGAGACATTAGCTGCATTTGGGTCTCAGTATAACTGGGTTGAGCAACAGACTGGATGGTATCAGTGGAAATATCCATTAATATATTTCCCCATACAAGACCGACATCGGTGTCAATACTTAATATCCGCTTCAAGTCAAATGCTTTATTGTCTTCAGGGTCATGGGTGACTGGAGTTTTGACCAGCTGCTATTGGATGAGAGACGAGGAACACCCTGAACAGGTTGCCAGGCAGTCTGAAGACACCCCCCCCCCCCCAAACTAAAAAAAAACCCCACATACTAAAATCCACGCTGTTGTGTAAACAGTGATGCCAAGCATCTCCTGCTGGCTTGGGCTACACAGGCCCCTAAATGGAAATTGATGACCTGCTACATCTGTATCTACACAAAGAGAGAAGAAGCAATAAAAAAGGAAGGTGTTGGTTCAACGAAGCATCGAGTTTTAGCTCTGTTTTAACGGTCACCTTTGGTTGAGAAGTCATTTCAATAAATGTGTTGGCATGATATCCTGCCACTTTTTCAACAAAAATCTGAGTAAATAAAATAAAACATTATAGTAGAAACTTCCAACTCTTTGTGCCAAACACTGTCTGGATGTATGTTGCTGGTAATCTGACACTTCTTTGTAACGTAGGAGTCTATTCTTATCATTCAGCAATATTTTTGGCGCCCATCACAGCCCTCATTGTTTGGTTAGGGAGTCTGCAATCCACTTGAATCGGATCAATATTTACAACCACTGGTTTCGTGTTGCTGTTTCATTCATTGTTCTTTATGTGTGCGTTCTCTCATATTCACACTGGCTAATTTACGATGTCCAACTCCCCTCACAAGTATGTCTCTGACTTTGGAGTGGAGCCATCGCAGGAAACAGATTTTCCCAAGCATGTTGGAGCCTTCTGGTTGGGAGGCAGATGCCCTAACCGCTGCATCACAAGCAGCGAGAATAAAAGATATGTGTTCTCATCATCAGCTGCTGATGCATAAAGCATTAGATGCTGATGCCTTGATTTAAAATTCAAAAACATCACATTGTTCATGCAGCTTTGCTTTGTAAGCAGGTTACTTTTGAAAGCTTTGACTTTTATGTGTATTTGTTCATTAGAAAGAAGTGCCACTTACTGAATGTGCAACTGCATCAGAACAAAAGTCATGGAGAAAAAAAAAGACTTGGAAGGAAAACATAAAGAAACACAAAGGAAGACGTGAACTCCAGGGATGATCAATTCTAACTCACACAGAAGTGTGTCGTCAGGGTCACAAAACCAACGTAATTACAGGACTTTAATCAATATTAAGTCAATCTAAGTGAAAAGGTTGTAACTTCGGACAGTTTAACTGGTGAATGCTGGGAAATGAAGTGCAGCAGCCAGCTCACCGTCCCACTCCTGATGCCACTAAAACAAAGTCTAGGGCCGAGCATGAATTATGTAGAGCCGCAGCGTTTGGAAGTCACCCCGCATCTCAGGCAACAAGCTGACATTTCTATTTTAGCCATACTGACACTTAAAGTAATTAGAGGAGTTTCTGTCAACGACTGGCCTGACAGTCCAGCGCGTGCACACATTTCAGCCTCATCAGAGCAGTACAACATGAGGCGGGAACTGATCATTATATTTTTGGTTCCGTCTCAGAGAATTGTTCCAATTTGTCTTTGAAGATCTACCGGAGATGTCCTTGACCCAGGCGCTGTTTCAAATAACAGCACATAAGCAGAGTCTGGAAGAATAACGGCTTCAGATGACAGAAAAACACCGCAGCAGATTCACTGTGCTTAACTGGTAAATTAGAAGATTGAAAGATTTTATTCAGGAAAGTTGTGATTCAGGCTATAAAAAAAAAAAAAAAAAAAAAAAAAAAAACTGCTGAGGAAAATAAGGATCTGCTGTTTACAGTTCACTGAACTGTGTCCTCCGAAATCCAGAGGTGCTGATGAATAAAAACAACATCGGGACACATTTAAATTTCATCTCGGCAAAATATTCAATAAGTTCAACACTAAGAGCAAGAATGAGGTAGCAGTTCAGCGTTATTGCATGCTAAAGTGTGTGTGTGTGTGTGTGTGTGTCCTTGCCTTGAGACAGCAATGTCCTTGACTGACATTGCTGAGGCAATCGCCTGGAGATTTGCCCTGGATGTGTTTACACTGACTCTGACCTGCTCTGTATGGCTCTCATGTAGCAGATCCTCTGAGGGGCCATCAACAAGAAAACCAACCAACACCGACGAGCAAAAAGTGAAAAACACACCTGCTTTCTTTCCAGTAAGCGACCGAGAAGAGGAAGCTTTGTTTTAATTTCCACTCACACCCAAGGCTAAAAGTAACGTACTACTATCACACAGCAAAGAGAGGGCACGCTGACAGAAAGTGGGGGAGTTTAATAAGTAAGGCAGAGAGAGAGAGAGACACACACAAAAATAGACAAACAGTGGGATGAGGAGGTGACACATGGAGCCGAGCTCTCTCATTCCTCAGAGAATCATTTTATCAGACGCCGTTTCTATTTGCTGTATTGCTTTTTATGCATTTAGCGAGATAGCGCACGCTGCCTTGTGAATGTACAACACCCACACTGTAAACAATGAAGCTCCCGATGAAGGGATTGCTGTGCAGCAGACTCGACGTTTGAGGCGGAACTTTGCAAAGTCGTTTCAAAGAGACTTCGCCGACAGTTTAACTGGGGAAAGCGAGGGTGTGCTTCGACACCATTAGGAGAGAACGCTGGAACATTGTTTTTGTAACGTTCAATTTATTTTTTTGCAAGAAAGTAAGCCAGTGATGCTACTGAAATCAATAACACAAAGGGATGGTGCTGGTGGTTGGGGGGTTGGGGGGGGGTACAACAGAGCCGGGACAGTCGAGCAGATTTCCCCAGGTAGTTTCTTAAAAGCACACAGACGCCATGTTCCAGTACCTCTGCCATTCATGACACCTAACAGGTCAGTCAAGGATGAATTCTTCATGAAGAGGGGGTGCAAGCTTCACACTGGCTCTTTTAGGAGCCGAGAAGCACCGCAGCTCTGCCACGCGGGCACACACCCGCCCCTACTTCACCATTTTTGCACTTTGAGATGAAAGGACGTTAAATAAAAAAGGGCAAAAAAAAAAAAAGGAAGAAGTGAGAAGAAGTGCAAGGTTTATGGAGAGGACAGAGAACAGAGAAACAGCTGGGATGCCGGATCAAATGGGTGTGCAGGAGGGAGAGGCCTGTTTTGCCCTGGCACAGTGATGGGGGAGAACCAAGCGTGTAGTGCATCAAATTTTCATATGAGCATCAGTGCACAGCTTAGAAGTGCATTATGGAAGCAAAGCAGCAGAAAATATCCTTGAGGAGCAGCTGAATAAAATGTGGCTTATTTATAGACCATGATGTAAACACATTTGACTGATTAAATTAAGCTAATTAAAGGACAGAGAAGGTCCATCAAGCAAAATCTGCATTTTTTATTGTAGTGTAGATGCAATTATTCTAGAAGCAGATGCATTATTTCCCCATTTTCACAAACACGTTTTACATTTCTAAGCACATTTTGACAAAAAGGCATCAGGCACTCCTTGCAGAGTGTTTCTCCAGCATTGTACGCATGCAGTATGTCATTCTATACTCAGATGTTGTGTAAACACCAGCCGGAATGTCTCCATAAAGATCGGTGCCAAAATGCTCTCACAGAGCGTCACCTGAAGGCTGGGAGTGGTGGGGATTGTAAACAAGTGTGTGCATGTGTGACCCTGATAGAAAAAAAATCACTTTTAGAAATGTTTACATGCTCTCGTTACATATATAAGACAGAAATGGTGAAAAAAAAAAGGTTTCCTGTAAGTAATCTCTCTGAGGAACTGAGTCGATTCGTCGACTAGCAGCGAAAGTAATGGCTCTTCGAAAGTATCAAATTTGTTGTGTTGGGACTGTTGCAGATGGAGCCACAATGCTTGCAAAGCATAAGACTCTCAGCACACAAAACAACAGAAGCTCACGCAGTGTAATGTGCAGTGTTTACTGCAACACCATCAACAACCCGCGTCGCTTTCTCTGGAGTTAAATCTATCCCTGAATCACTGTTGTCATGCTTTATCTGGGAAAAAAATGTAACTGCTTTTATCTGTGCTTACGGGATGTTGCAGAAACGTTCTGATGCTCAGATTGTCTTAGTAGCTACGACAAAAACAAGAAAATGAGGCCTTTTATGTGGGGAAAATGGAGGTGAAAGTGTACCTGCTGTGGAACAAATAAATCTAACAAACTTCTGTGAAAAATCTATCTGTATCAAGCTTTCCCCCCCACAGGAAGCGGGAGCTGCACATTAACCTCACAGAGAGTTTTTCTGGATTAGCGCAAGAGGCTAGAAGGCTGTGCTGTCATCAGCGTGGGAATCGTGCATTCTGCCTGACAAATGGGTCACATTCACCAGCACACCTGGTTTGCAGCCTCAGCGTCCGCTCCGTAGATCCGGTTAACAGATGTGTCACTGGGGAGAAAAGGTGCACCACAATGTGGGTATAAAATAATAATCATAAAAAAAATAAAAAAGCAAGTGTAAATAGCCTAAAGGATTACAATATCCAGTCATAGAACACTATTACTGAACTGCACAAAGGCTGATGAATGACAGCGCAAAAGCAGGGAAGCATGTCCAGCTGTTTCATTGTTCAGGGTTTTGTCTCTCATTGTTCAATAAGTTAGAATAAGTTGAAGGGATGAGGCAGTCTGCGGTCACCGTGGGGGAGTGAAGCCATACAAGACCTTCTTGACAGAGTACAAAGCTAGAATCCAGGCATTATACTGAACAGAGAAATGTTTCAGGCTGAAGCATGTGTAAAAGATTACTATAAGGTCAATAATCAAAGGCTATAATGTAAATATGGATCAGATAATCAAAGGCACTGAGCCTGACAGCAGCAGACAGAGAGCACAGACGGGTGTGATCAGGCTGTTTTCATGGTCAGGAGTGTGAATTAGTCACTCCCACAACTAATCCTCCCTTTAAAAGCAGCACCGTGGTTTAATACTGTCAGATTTCAGCAGCATGTTTCTGTTCAGGGTTAAAGGAAAAACTGGAAAAATTGTATTTGTTACATAAAAGTTGTTTTGCATTCTTCTTTTTTTCTGTTTTTAGATGTTTACTAAATCTTTTATTTCAAGCTTGCCCTTCAAATGTCCAAGTCAATGTTTCAGGATGTAAAATAAAATAAAATTAAGATATTTATACTGTGTCATGTATTAAATAAAATTTTAAAAAAAAATGATAACAATAAATATTCTTAAAAATCAACCAAATTCAAGTTGAACCGTCATGCTATTAAATATATATGTTAAGTTAAAACCTGAGTTTAAAGGGAGAATATTTTATCGTTTTACTGCCAACCAACAACCAAAGCTAAGCAGGCAACAACAACCCTGATTTACACTCATATTAAAATGAAACCAAGACTTTTCAAGTTAATTTTAAACAAGCCAACAAAAAGAAGCCTCATTTGCTCAATATCATTTTCAGCTTTTCCCCTTTAAGCTCTCATTTTGTCCTCTTAAACAATGTTCACCTGGGAGGACCTTAATAACTCATGTCCATGCTTATGCATGGCAGTGAATCAGGAAGAGAGATGCATCGCCGCCCGTGTACGCTGCAACACGTCTGTGACACATTTAGCAGTAGCAGGGTCTGCTTGTGCAAGGTCAGCCTGCGTAATCCCCAGATTTCATGGTGTCTAAATAACACCCTGAACGCACTTCTCCCAAAAAACAAACAAATCCCTAATGGCAATACACACTATGCAAACACTCCCTCTTTAGCAAAAGAACACACACACACAAACACACATACACAACGGTTGAAGCCACCTGCAGGCGACTTCAACGGCTTTTTGGGATTACGACTTCCATCCACAGACCGGTTAAACTGCTCAGTCGACAGCTGATGTCAATCATGCTGCTCTTTTCCTTTTTTTCCCCCTCTGATTTGCTTGGTGCAGAAATGTGGGCGAGCTGGGTGTGGCCGCCCCTGCCGCAGCTTACTCTCTGGCCAGAGTCACATATAATTTCTACACATTTCTCAAACCACGACATGGCCAGTATGGGAGGCTAGAAACCCTGCGAGCGCAGCTGACAGCCCAAAATGCTTCAGTTGCTGCTTTGTGTGAACAAGCGTCAAGGTTTGACAGCCACTCAGCACCCATCCCCTGCCATTATCCGCGAGGGGCTGCGTGTCTGAAAGGCACTGAAAATGTCCTAACCACACATGAAGTCCCAACATCTGTACCAAGGACACCGAGCCTCGGGAGGAAAGCTGCAGGGGGAGGCACCGTTCCTTTCCTCTCCCTTCCTCACCCATCTGCTTGGGACTAATTTTTCAAGCAAATGTGTTTATTGTGGTTTTTTCTTTGGCCCCCATGGTGTGACCATTTTCTGTCCTCCCTGCACTGTCAAGCAGTGCATAAACTGTACAGTTCAGAGTGATTCATGCGTTGAATATTCACGTGCCAATAACTAAACAATGGACCTATTCAGTGCGCTGAGCCTGTGGTTTTATCAAGGCTTGTTTCAACAGTAGCTAAGAAACAGTTGGCTTGTCGTTGAAGGTGCAGGCAGCGACACGTTCCTCCTGTCAGAGCTCCAATCTGAACTTCTTGGAGATAAGAAGAACTATCATCTGATAAATGCAGTTCATGATTATTTATTAAACCACCCCCCCAGTGACATTTTGGCAGCGTGTCAGTCTTTGGAAGGGAAGGGCAAACAACGGGAACAACAAAAGAAGAGGAACGTTTCTGGGAGATTTCCGGGGAAAATGTTCAGATGCTGCTGCAGTGCGAGTTTATCCGGATATGGTGACATTACAATTCCCTGAAGCTCACAGCATATGCTACAAATTACAGATATCGCCCAATTTATCAGTTTGCTTTTGTGTGATCTGCGATGGTTTTTGTCCTCTAATTGGTTTGCTAACAGGAATGTAACTATACGTCCGCCGAGACATTCCCGTCAGCCCAACTACAGCTGAACTAGCTGTGCTCCAGTTCTGCCCCATGGCATATCCTTTATTCTGCAATGCGTGCTCGTTGCACGATTCCCTGTTGATAGATCTTATATTAATAAAACATTGGGTATTCCAGCATGTATCAACCCCATAGATAGCCATTAAAATGGGTGCATAATGAAGAAAATCTCCTTTTCTGTGCTCTGAGAGCAAATGTTTGTGTGTCTGAAGTCACTGCCAGCTAAAAAATCAACCCATGCACAACCATGGCATTTCATTTGGGACCCCATAGGTTTGAAAATGTCTCAATCTGTCGCAGATTTCCAGTGGACTTCTGTCACACGTCCAGCTCAGAGAACAATTATCCAGCCTCCTCATCCTTAACGCCATCCAATTCCAAGTCCTACTGAAACATAAACACAATAGAAGAAGTAAACTGTTGCTCCTTTTGGTCCCTTTGCCGTCATCAACCAATTAAAAGCAAATAAATAGTTCACTTCATGAGCCAATAATTTACCACTACTTTGGATAACACTTTATAACCCAACTAGGATTTCCAACTACACACCGGTGTTCTATCTTATTCAATTTTCTATTAAATTTGCCATCCACAATCGGGAAACAAACTTTGTTCCAAATAAAAACAAGGAATACTTTTCTTGTTGTGTCAGCTTGTTTTAAGGCTTTATGTGTCTGCTGATTGAATTTCCTCTGATTTGGTCTCCTCTTTAAAAACCCCCATCATGTTTCTGAAATATGAGAGAAGGGTTTTTATTGGCTGCAAACTTTGTTTACAGCCCTGAGTACAACATTTATTACTGTTTCCCAGGAAATCATAAACGTCAAGACACCTTTACAAAATACATTCGTTGGTGCATATATAAAATGAAGTACAAAAACCTTTTTAAATATTAGGTTTATTTAATGAGAAATCCGTGGAATAAACAAACTCATTGCCCAACTCACTCAACAGGGTGTCTTGTTAATGTTACAGAGCATACCTGAGTCAAATTACTTACATATGAGCATGTCTGCAGTAATTACACAGGATCCTGACACCCGGCGGCTCTGATGCAGGGCCCTGCTATACTTTTTGATATTTAGTCCACATATTCAAATGTGACATTTAAATTATCCATGTTTAATTCACAACTCCTGCTGTCTTCCCCTTTTATTCCCACTTCAGCTGATTTGTCTGAACATAAAAGGTCTCCTCCCCTCTTGTCACCAATCAGAATTGGCCGAGAGTGTCGAGAAAGAATCAACACCGCATCTGCCGTCAACACAAATTAGAGCATAATTACTACAGAAATACCCATTCAGTATTGTTTCCCTACAGAGTCCTCCCTTGTGCCCAACCATCTGCATTTCCTCAGTCATATTTATCATGTTGTCCCGAGCCATCTCACGTCCCCACAGTGCCCTTCCTTAATAAGTCCCACACCCAAAAGCATGCAGTGTGTGGATAATTTCCCCAACGTACATTCTGGTTTATCGTCTCTGCATACTGTACTGTGTTATTCTTCCTGTGGGTAAATGACCTCTTTTTTTTTGCCTCAACAATCCCATCATAATGCATTGCAAACACTTCTGTGCTCCATTAGCGTCTGGCATTCCTCCACTAATTGCATGAAACTAGGTCTGCAACCTCTTTTACACCCAATCAGTGGGGGACTGTAGGGTTCCCTCTCTTGATTATAAGCCACAAAAAACTGGGTAACGGCATCCTCGCGTGTTAGATTAGTAGCTCAGGTAGATGTTGCGAGGTTGGGCTCCTCTTGCTTTCTTGTGTCACTCCGTTTGTCGTCACCGGCAGGAGTGAAAAGAGGGGTGGGGGAGGCGGAGGGACGGCTGGTGACGAAGCCAATTATTTTCACCTATCTGCTGCTCCCTGCCCGCAGACATGTAATCTTAAACGGTCTCAGTGATCCCTGGGCAGGCTCTGAGCCCTTGGAGAATACGGTTTCACAGATGAAGCTGTCACGGGAAACAGCTTGCGTTCGGCAGCAGGCGTTTCAGACGCTTCTCACCTGTCGACTGTAACACCATTAAGACAGCCATTCAGAAAATCCTCATTTCCCCAAACAAAAGAAAGTAGTATTTATGGATGGCAAGGTAATCACCCATACTTTTGTTCTTAAAACAGGATTTAATGCCATCTCGGTCTTTTTTATGTAAATGAAGAAGTGTGCAGCCGCATCTGGAGGAAAAAGAGGTAAAATTAAAAGAAAAAAGGATCGCAGCAGCGAGCTGTAGGGAAGCAGAGTGGAATTTCAGCTCTTCGGCAGAGAATGAGACGGCAGAGGCAGGGATGCTGTTACAGTCAAAGGATCAGGTGATGTGGCTGGACAACAAAGTCTCCGCAGGTTATTACAAATGAAAGAAAGAAGGCAGGACGAACAAAATCTTTAACTTCTACCCCAAGGAGAAAGTTGAGCCCTCTTATGATGACTAAGCCTTTCTTGTGGGGAACTTTTTAGTGAACAGCATTTTTCACAGCACATTCACATGACAGCAGGAAGGAAAAGTATCCAGTTTTCTAGTGCATTAACTTCACGCAAAGTTAAACCATAACAAATGTCAGACATTTGGGCTTTGATTAAGCTGACGCTCCATTCCTCCGTTTTTTTTTTTTCCCAAGATACTGTATATCTAAGTGGCATGATAAATCCTTATTTGTCCTTATAGCAAGTGTGAAGCAGAGTGGAGCATTGTCACACCCAGAGATGGTATCAGAATACTGCTGTTAGAAAAGGGCAGAGAACAGTTGTCAAAGATAAAAAAAAAAGACAAACTAGTTCGACATTCCACAGAGTCTGCCTTTCAAGACGCGGCTGAACCCCATTCAAAGCTAAATGAAAGGGATCCGTCTGTATGTGCCGAGTTAAAACAACCTGTTTTGTGAATGTAGACCCCCCCCCCCCCCCACCCCTGCTCACGGTGTCCCTTTAACCCCTTAGATAATGAGCGCTTTACAACCCATCAGTCTTGTCTTTTGAAATTCCAACCCCAAAAAGCTCAGCGCCTCTTCTTTACAAACGATTTTGGGCACAAAGAGTCGTAAGTGGTCAGATGGGAAGCCACCGCATTCCTAAATTATCTTTCCCCTCCGACATGGATCAGTTTTAGGTAACAATAATTAAGCTGTCTGCTGGCACTAACAACACCAGTGGCTTTGCAATTTTAAAATCGTGTTTAGTCATATCATTTTGTGGTTATGTTTCTATTCATCCAGTTAAAAGAGCTTTAAATGTGAATCTGCTGGACACAAATGCAGCATCACCGACTGAACCTGTTTGAAGCAAAGTCATGATGTTTCCTCCCAGTTCCTCCACTTCATTGCCGTTATTCCACAGTTTCCATATTTATTATTGGTTAACTAGAACTCCTCATACTTGTGTTCCTGTCCACTGAATGATGCCCAGACTGTCACGTATCATCATCACTAATGCTGCTGATCTTTAGACAAACTGCCGTCTGGTTTTTCCAGAGAGAACTAAACTCATTTACTTAAAAGTGAACGAGTAATTTTCTTTTCACTGATTTGGATGGTGGTAATGAAATATGCATTTGTTCTTTTAATCTAATTCAACAAATACAAGCTGCAGATTTGACATCAGACGACTTGTTTAATAATATTGCAGGATACCAAAATTATGTAACTTAAAAAAAAACAAAAAAAAAGTAAACAGCTGGTTTCAAACTTGGATGTGTTTGGCATCAGCAGCTAACAGCATGCTATCAGCAAACCGGCGGTTTAATCTAATTAATTAGTCTGGAAACCAGACGTGTATCAACATGTTGGTTCAAGGTCAATGCTTGAGTGTTTTACACTTGGTGTCCTTTGCACTCTGCTTTCATCTGCTTTCTTTTGATTGATGAATTCAAAGAGCAGCTTCGTCACAAAGGTACGTCTGATCTACAAATACACAGCATTTCTATTTCATTTGTTTCACTTAAAGCAAATCAAGGCAGGCTTTTCCTCTCTTTAATGGACCCCACACAATGAGTCTGACTGGATATCAAAGTTGTGCACAAAATGCTTTGAAATTAAACCATTAATAGAATTGCTTGCTTGCTGGGGCAGTAAATTGACACACTTGTTTTGATCATCCAATAAAACTGCTGATCATCAGTGTAAAACCCAAACCTTTTATGTTGAAAAACCTGTCAAACACTGGACATTGTGCTTCACAGACATGGGAGTTAGTCACGTGTAAAAACTGTAACAAGAATGACATTATAAGAAACAATAAAGCACGTAGACAGAACACTAATCCTGTCAGCTTACAGCCTTGGGATAATACTGTAACTGCACAAGCAGAAACACAACGGATGTAAATCCAAAACCAGCCTCGACACACCTAAGCAAGAAAGTCAACTTTGCAAACAGCAAGGCCGTGTAATCCGACCACAGTGCGGAGACGTGTCTGAGTATCAATATCTCAACAACTGATGTGCCTCCGGATATGACAGTCCTTAATAATCAGCATTTTAACAAAAGGCTGCAAAACAGCATTTGTCCTTCAGGGCATCAGAGAAAAGGTAAACCGAAACACTGTAATGAATACTATCGTTGCATTTACTTTCGAGGCATTTGGAAAATGCGCCGATCATGTGGCTTACAGTAGGAGACACAATGATTCAGTTTCGAGCTCAAGGACGTTTCAGCAGGACAAACAGTCGATACTACATGGAAATCACGATCTTTCAGGGCTTTGTCCACTGAAAGTTTCTACTACTCGGGAGCAAACAAAAGCTAAAAGCCGATATAGCATTTTCACGGTTTGTGTCATTATTTAGACGAGGAAAACAAAAAGAGAAAAAAAGAACAGCTGAGAGCTTCCATGACCAGTTCATAGTCCCATTGAGGTAAATTGCACACATTAAAAACAGGCCAAAGGGGTGTCAAGGGCCGAGCTGTAATCTGATTTTGGGTTGGGCCTTTAAGTCAAGTCAAGCCTCTTTTCTATGGAAAACAGCCCTGTCAGGACCTGTGTGAAGGGCCCTCTCTTTGTGTCACTGTCATTTAGCATCTGCAGCGGCCTGTCAAACAGAATGCCACCCTCACACTGGCTGCTAGCCCCCATACGAGACAGGATGCTGAACAAAGGCCCCAGGATGATAGATGATGTTATACAACGGCCACTCTTTTTGTCAGTAAACGGGGGTGGCGGTGGTGGGGTTCGGCTTGACATCTATTGATGGATATGATTCTGAAAATACGTCAGTGTGTCTGATAAGGCCATCGCAGGAAGCGGAGAGGCAAGCGATGTGAAACTGACAATATCAGCAAATATCTCTGGGACTCACTGGGCTTAAAGTAATTATCTCTGACATTTTCTTTTATGTAAATGCTGGTTTTGGTCTTCTTAACACAAGGCATCCAGCCCAGGTTATGAAAGTGTTCACATTTGCCAGATTTGCTCGTCTAATCGTTGCCTGCCCCTGGGCAAAACAGAAAAAATTCTGCGGCATTGAAAATGGAGCTTTTTTATTTTGCAAAAGCAGAAAACAAAAGCTGAGAATAAACAGGAACATAAACCCCATCACCCAGTGGAATTAAAAAAAAAGCCTGCAAACATCTGGCTTCGATCTTTAACTGGGAGGAGGGTGGTACTTCCATTGAGTCTTGGGTCAAATGACTCTGCAGGAGCAACGGGTGCTTATTGGTTTCAGCTCTGATTGGCGGTGATGGGAACATGACACGCAGGGGGACACGCTAATGTGTGCTGCATTTGCTCCGTGTTTACTGACTGAAGCATCTCACGGCGTCCTCTGGAACCGACAGGAGGAGCGACAAAAATGAAACGCGACAGATCCATTTCACCAGTCTGAGGAGGAGAAAGAAGTCCTGCTCTGCAGCGCCGGCTCCTGTTGTCACAGAATAAACTATTTTTATCTCATAGTCACGCTAACTAAAAATTGTGGTCAACGGCAGTCTTTTGGTCAGAACTCGTGCGACAGGTGTGTGCCATCCCCCCCGTTGTAGTAAGATGCTGTAAGGTTAATGGTAGCGTGGTTAAGAGTCAACTGGCTTCTTTTTTTCCAAACCACATATACCTGTTTTATAAGCGTAAACGTTGGTATAAATAGATTAAGGGGTGCAGAAGCACTATGACTATGAAAAAAAGAGATTATCCTGCAAATAAACCCAAACAACAAAGATTCATTAGAATAATGACTCCTTGATACGTGATGCAGAGAAAAAAAGACACTTTTGGCACAGTAAAAATAACTATACAGCCCCTGCTGCTGCTGAGAAAAACTGTGACTAACACCACCTCATCAGCTCTGTCCATGCTGTGCCACACCCTCCAATGCCACCCCCCCACCCCATGTTTCTGTGCACTGAACGTTAAAACACTGTGTCGTCTCGGTGAGCTCCAGCACCCAGAGGGTTCATGTGTGAGTCACGGCCACTGGCTGACTTGATACACAATGACAGACCGGGCCTTGGGCAGACAGAACAAATGCCATCATGCTACACTCAGCTCACAGCTCTGCAGCATAAAAACACAGCCATTAGCTATCTAAGCATGCAGCTGTGTCTTAGGAGATGCATTTCATGAGAGCAAATTGGCATTGTACCAAACAATGCATCACTTGAAACCAAGGGATAATCACAGAGCATACTGAACACGAACTTAACTGAATCTATACCAGCTTGGTGAATTCTTCATTGTGTTTGAGACAATACAAGATCCGGAGACAACGCCGATGTTATTTATAAGGTCTAAAACCCCATTCTCAGATGAGCTAAATATGCCAAAATGGAGTCGCCATTTGATTCCTTTTCTTTTAAAATAATACAAATAAATTCTTTTCCCTTCTGGTTGCAAATGCAGACAAAAGATCGCATGCTGCCAAGAGCTGATACAAAAAGCAAACTCTCTCTGGCATTTTGATGTACATCTCTAGCCTTTTCTCAAGTAGAGTCTGCCACAAGCAGTACTGTCTGAGTTACAATGGGAACATCTTGGATCAGCAAAAAGAAAAAGAATAACTATTCATTTCTTACAAAAACGTATACAGTAAACCCTTGTGAACGACAATCATCTCAGGAAGATGGTGGGGACCAAAGTTGGTACGCTATGTGAAAGTGGTAACAGGAAAAGTCACAAAAAAGACTAACTTTTGACATCAAGTAATAACAGATAAAGCTTCAGCAACAAATTCAAGGTGTTCTGAGATTCTTCTGTGGCTACAGTGACATTTTGTTACTGTCTTCCTGCAGCAGCGAGCCCCTCGAAGACGCTGCGCAGGATTCAGGGACTGCCTTAATCAAAACAAAGAGGGAGTCAGCTATTCGAAGACTGTCAAGACCACTTTACTGCATCCTTTCATAAATAAAATACTTCACTTCAGAGACCTCTGAACTTTTAACATCCTTGATTATTTCACTTCCTGCCCATTTTGCAGGACTTGCATATAAACCTGACATTTAGGCTGGAAGAGAATCCATCAGAGTCCAACTCTTGAATAGATCTACCTGGTGTGAAAAAAAGGGTCAAGGAGCAGCAACAAAAGGAAGCAGAGTGTATTTTTGAGCATGGCACACCTGGCAACAGAGTGGGGGACCTCTGGATGAGTGTGATTAACCCTGTGGCCTGCTATCTTTGTTTTCACCCAGCAGCATCTGCTCCAGCAACGCAGCCCATGCTGCAGGAGTTAATGTACCAGTGAAGGAAGCAGGCCAGCTGAAAACTCTGAAGGTCCATAAGGGGGGTATGTGATTCCTGTAAGAACTGCAAGGACGATGGCGTAAGATGAATCTTCCTGTCTTGGATCAACTGAACCTGTGCTGACTCAAAAAGGCAGAGGGACATCTGTGCCAACATGTCGACCGTGTCAACCGCAGTGGCTGCAGCTGGTAAATAAGACATTAACCTCTGTGTTTACAAATTCTGTTGACTAGAAAGCACAACTGCAGCACACAGCCCCTCTGTATGAGGGATGGGCAGGGGTGCTGAAGCAGGGTAATAAAGCCTCCCAGTTGTTTTCAGAGGATTCCATTTTCATTTTCCATCAGTTCCTCTGCCTCTCTAACAGACTTAAGCAGATAAAAAACAGAGAAAAAAAAAGGTTTCCGTCTGGGAAATTTGTGCCAGGCAAATCAATCAATTAGCTATAAGCTCTGTGATAAGTCGCTGTCTCATTACATGCAGGAAAGCTGCACACTGATGCTGCAGAGTGTACTTACTCGTGCAGACAATGAGGTCAGCACGTGACCCCTCCCAGCGCTGGGGACAAGCACATCCCTTCTGCAGAGCTCTGGGCAAATCACTGAGGACCATCTGACTGAATCCTTAACATGTTGCTGTCCTGACACATTGCGTCGCAAACACAGCGTGCTGTGTGTTACTAAAAATACTTGCACACGCACAAGATGCGCTGGAGAGTCGGATAGTACAGTAGTACTTTGCAGAATGTCTGTGTCTGCGAAGAAGATCTGCAGGAAAGAGAATCAGGCATGATCTTCCATTGTAATGCATGAGTTGCAGTCATGCTGCCAGAGCTCATTCACTCTCTTTGACGTGTTCATTTCCTCCAATATTTAAAACAAGACGGAAGCACAAACAGCATTTTACTAATAAACTACAGTGTGTGTGTGTGTGCAGAAAGGTTATATGATTCTAATAGGATTCTTCTTCTTCAGCTTTGTGGGATTTTTTTCTTCTCATCCTTTGATTCATAAGCACATCAACCGGCTCTTGAGTTTTGAAGCCTTGTTGAATCATATTAAGCTGACAGCTCCTGACAGTCTCTATAAATATTAATCATATATCTAAGGTTCAAGCCAGGGTGGTGAATAATCTAGAAGACAAAACCAGCCAAGAATATTAATTAACTAAATTTAATGAATCCTCTGAATTAAGCAGAGAAAGTCGTCTTCGCAGCCTATGCCTGCATTTCCTGAAAAACAAGAATAAAAATCCCATAATGATTTTAATTTTTAACATAGGAATTGTGCAAAGGCCAAGCTTCCGAATTAATTAAGTGTACGGCGCTTAATTTTTAATCATACCTCCGTTTAGGCAGGGAACATAATTTGATTTACAATAATGACTTGGCAAGCGAAAAGAGAGAAAAACAGCCTGCAAATTTAGGCCTCAAACTTGTGGGAGCAAGTTTCAGATTCTGCAAAGACACAGAGAGAAATAATCAGCAGCTGTGTGGATTAAAATAAACTTGCATCATGGTGAAACTGTATATCCTGTAATCCTCTCATTATTCAGAAAGTCTACCTTCACATTCAGCACATGGAAATCAGTGCTGTCTATATGACGAGCCAAACAAATGACTCCACACAAGCAGCACAAAGGGCTTATTCATGCTTGCTAGATCCCACTATCCATCCTTGAAATGCCTTTAATTCAAAATATAACAGCATTTATTGGTGGTTTTTAATTTGTTCTCCTATATTTCAACAGATCTGTCAGATGCGAGTTCTTTTCAAGATGTGTGGGAAGGCAAACATCAAAGGCACAAAGAAAAGCCTTTCACCGCTGGCTCTTTTTTTTTTTTTTTTATCTCGCAGGGAATTTTAAAATGATTTTGTTCATATTTCATCTGTATTTGCAGGTGAAGAATCCTCATGTGGACTTTGGAGGCATAGTTTTGCACCAAGGATTAACATTCAAACTGTGCCACAAAAAAGATCTTTGTGTCATGTTGTCATAGAAATGGCAGAATTGCTCTATTCAATCCCGCTGCATGTAATCAACTACTAATCCAGTGCAAACCCTACTGCATTTCTCTTCCTGAAATAATGCCTCTTGCCTTCAATAATTGAGAGACCCACTTTCACCCTGGCCATCTTCGCAGCCTGCTGTACCTAACCCATTTCTCCTGGTCTGCTGATTGCAGCAGACGTTAAAATATGCTTCAGCTTTAGAACAAGCATAAAGAAAAACTGTATTTGTTGTGTTTATCTTGGTAACAGCAGCAGTTGACAAGCCTTGCAAGTCACAAGCTACATTTGATTGATATAATTAATGTGCTGCAGAGGAATTATGAAGACGACAGCTTTCTGCTGCAAATGATTCAGATGTGCATCAGCTTGTGCAGTTATTTTACAAACAAAAAATGTTTGTGCAAATGCAAGTTGGGGGAATGTCTTGTTTTGTTTTCACTCCATGGGAATGTTTTTACTGCACATGTGCAAGAGAAGCGACATCAGACCACACATCACGGTACCCTGGTGTGTGTCAGTAAATGATCTTGTACAATCAAATGAAACACATCACTGAAATGCAACTAACCAAAAAGACAACAGCGTCTCAATCTACGAGGTAAGCAGATGTACTCTCCGGATGTGACGAGTCCCTGCTTGATGGATTCTCCGAGCTCAGAGCGTGAAAAGCAGTGGTGGATATCAAGATTCCCCTGATACTCATTCAGAGATGATCAATTTCCCATCCTCCATCCCTGACCTGCCCTCACACATCAGCATCAATCCAACACAAGTAAGTACAGTCAGTGGCTTAATGCATTTTCCTCTCCAGGGATTCTGCAGACCAAAATGGCACCGGGAGGTTAAATAAATAAATAAATAAATAAATAAATATTCTGTTGAGTGGTAGAGTGGATTCTGCTGAATAGTGAACAACCTTTATTGCTCCTCCTGTTCATGAAAGGGAATTACTTTCATGAGTGTGTGTGTTTAAGCTCTGCATCATGGACATAGCTGCAGAGGAGATTGTGCATTAAAAGTCATGATAAAGCTGGGGTCACATAAGGACGGGTCAGTGTGTTCATCAAATTAGTGCTTCTGTTCTTTTTCTTTTTGTACGTTAAACTTGGTGACCAAAGATTAATTTAATAAATATTCTAACTCAGAGAATTAAATTTGGTCTTAAAGAAACCAAAAACTCAAAATAATAACAAAATAGACCACTTGTTGATTTGGGGGTCTAAGCATCAGAGTAGTGATCAACTGGTTTGCATGCTAATGTTGGCCATGTAGTTTATCTTGACGTTAGTCAGCCTCTGCAGTGTTTACATTGTACACATAAAAAAAAAAAAAAAAAAAAAAAACAGGCCACACTGGTTTAACCGAATGTCATTTGTTCCACGTTATACCATGTTGGTTTATAGCATCCAAGCATTAGAGGAAAAGACGGGCTGCTGGTGATTTCATTGTAGTTGTGACCCTACTTCCACCCTTTTTTCTGGGTGCTCCTGATGATTGTCATCTTGATTTTCTTGCAGATGCCTCAGACTGCTTTCTGTTCTATTGTCTGTTTTTTTTTGTTTTTTGTTTTTTTTTTCTGTTTTGGTTGAAAAGATTATGCTTCCGCTTTTCATTTGGTTTATCTGTGTCCTCTTTTTCTTCTCTTCACTCTTTTTGTCTCATTCTTTCCTTTGTTTCTCTTTATTAGGTACAACAATAACACATAATTTAGCAATAGTAAAAATAAAGAACAATATTCAATCAGGGCAGGTATTTAAAAGACAATACTTTGTCCTATACAATCTCCTTGGAAAAGCAAAATCCTTTGGAGCAACAAAGCAGCAAGACCATCTTTCTGCTTACTAAAATGCTGCACAGGATAGGTTTTTTTCTTAAAGAGAGAGAGAGAGAGAGAGAGAAAACAAGAGAGAGAGAGAGAGAGAGAGAGTGGCCATGAGCTGCCATCTTCTAATCCACTGCAAACCTTATTCCTAGACCTGAGTCTAGCTGAGCATGTCCATGAAGTGATATGGGATATGGTCCCCATTTGCATCATCTTCTTAGTGTGCATTCACACCAGCCATTCTTATTTGAATCATAGTTTGTTTGCTTGAAACGTCTGCTATGACAAAGAAGGTGTGAATGCACAAACTCTGGTCTGTCTACAAACGTAGGTCTCAGTCTGCTTCTAGTAAACCAAACGCAGGAAGCAGAGCGGCATGCAGGACGAGAGCTGGTAGAAAAAGGTCGCCAGTCAGACACAGACAAACAAGCTAAAAGTTCTGATAGAAATATGCTCAACCAAAGCCCACTAGGTTGTAGTGTGGCTAAATGTTCAGGTGTCCTGAATTAACCAATAAGTAAGCCAGTTTTCTTTTTCATTGTTTGTCTTGTAATGGTTGATGCAGAGTCATCTCTGGTAAAGGTCAGGTTTGCTTGAGTATAAGCAAGTGTTGAAAATGCCTGAGATAAGTATGTGTGTAGCCCTTTAAGACATGTAAGTTTCTGTAAACATCAGAACCTCACTCATTCATCAGAACAGCTAGTAGAACCGAAAGAACTTTGCAACCCCCAATCGTAGAGAGCTGAGCAGACTATTAGGTGTGCACCCACTATTATGTCAAAGTTTAGGTCTTAAAACAAATTCAGTAATTCAGTTTGTTACTCTATGGTCATGAAGTAAATTTAACATGGAATGATATAGCATTAAACCGGATGCTGGTGCAGGTGTTTAAAAACCAGAATAAACCTGACTCATGTAACCAAAAGCCAAACAAGATAAAAAGCAACACATGCAGTTCAAATGAAGATGAAAATCCTCAGAAATCTCTTCTCTGTGAGGAGTCCTCCAGATTGCACCGTTACCATGCCGAGAGGAATGCAGCATGGAAATAACAGTGGAGGTATCATAGCTCCAGGCTGAGTATCAAACAGTAAACATATTAATACTATCTGTTGTAAACAGTGCAGTCATATTTCAGTCTGTCAGCTCATAAAACATACTTTATGTAGATGTCATGTTTGGAATCTGTGTTGCTCATTCTCTGCATACATCAAACATGATGCATTAGCCAAGTTAAATGCCCTGGATGCCACTTTCATTTTTTAGTAAACTTGTAAGAATGCTAAAATTACAATGTGTAGCTGCATTTAACCTGAACTATCAACTAATATACATGAAACACTGATTATATTAATAAAAGCTGTGTCAACCAATCACTCATGGTGGGAGAGTATTTGCAACATAGCAAGAAATGATTAAAAAAAAATCAAAATAAAATCAAGTTGTTCTCCCTTTCTGAAGAGCAGACCAACCAAACTAACTAGGAAACCTGTGAATTCGTTCAATTTTTGTCCCATCACCGCTCCACTGAGCTACAAACATGCTGTATGTTCGGCAATGACAACAGCGAAAAACAGCCCATGTCAAGGTGAACATGCCGGGAAGGCTGACAGGATGAAATGTAACCTGGTCACTCGTTCAGAGCTTGGATTAATCTCGCCAAACACATAATCTAGTTCAGAGCTCATACCCTTTCACATCCCAACCTCTGCAAAGCTGATGCTGGAGAAGCTGTGGTAAGACCGAGGGCATGGAAGCAAACAACACATCCAGCACTCAACTTTACGTCCTTGACTGAAGAGCAGACTGACGGACAGGTTTCTCCATCTTTTTAGACTCCTGTAAAAGGGCTCGACCCAATTACAGGCACTGGATACATTGTCTTGTTAAGTTTCAGACCTGACTGTATGTTTGGGCAGCTCAGAGATCAAGAGCTTGCTGGAGTTTAAATTGACAGAGCTACCTTTTCTGCTGTCACAGCCTCCTGTTTTACTCCATCACTGGTGGGTGATAGAAAGAAGCTGTCTCAGAGAACTATGCAGATGTTGACGCTATCAAAGTCAGCATACTCTGACAAGCTGGCTCTTGTTAAGCAGTCTAGTAGAAACACAGTGGAACCACAGCGTAGTAGAAGAGGGTGGAAGAGGTGGACACCTGCCATCATGGTTTCGTCTGGCTGTCATGTTGACAACATTAACAGTTCCTTCAGTGAGCAAAAGTACTAGTCTCCAGCTGTTTTTTGACCATGTTCATATCAATCTCACCACCTTTTATTTCAGTATCTCTTGATTTTATGCTATTTAAGGACAAAAAAAAAGTCATAAATCAAACCACTTAAGCACCCACTGGCTATAAGACCTTATACTGTAATGCTAGGAAAAAAAAAAACCCTAATCTGTATGTACCAATGTTTGATGTCGCTGCTTCACCTTTACAAGGACCTAATTAACACATTCACCAGTAATGATGATAAACTTACATCTCCTGACTGAATATGTGAAACATCCGTGCAACACAATCTGGAGGAGAAGCTGCAACATGAAAGGCCGAAGCTCAGCGACACAGAGAGGACAGGGGCTGCATTTGATCTAAACTCCACCAGATTACTAATGAGGTATTGACCTATAAATGGCACCTCAGAAATGACAGCTACCAATATTGACCTTTAAAAGAGGAGTGAATATAAGGACTGTTTCCCCAAAGCTCAGCGCCATTCGTGTGCCAAGAGGTCAATACCCAGACTGCATTAGAGATGGTTAAGTAAAACATTCTCCTGGAATTAAATACCATTTACTGATATGGGCAAATGTTTCATATGAAGCCAGAATAGAATGCTTAGATATGATGCATTGCTGGCGAGATGAGGAATGGCCAGCAGACTGAGGAACAAGAGGCCACCTAACTGTGCAGTAAAGGTCTAGAAATTAATTGGAAACAGCACAACTGCTTCCTCGCTCAGGTGTGTCATTGGAGAGGAAATAAGCAAGAGTCGCAAAAGATACAAAGACGTTCTTAAGGACAAAAGAACAAAGCTCAGCGTGATTGGAGCAGGCAGATGAGATGATGCTAAATATACATGTGACTGAGGAAACACTGCAGTCTTAACACAGACAAATGGTCTTTTGTCTCAAAATGCTCTCACAGCAGAAAAAACGATGTGCAATTAGTAGCATTAAGGTAACTTTTTGTTATTGAGACTCATGAGGAAAGAGAAACTTTTTGGCTTATCCTGTAGAGGTTTTAGACATTGTTTGTTTCAAATTAAACTCAAGTTTATCTTAATAATGTTAAGCTTAACTGAAGGATCGATTTGCTCTGAAGTGGTCCGATTTGAGGATGACTCAGGACTAAATTAAAGAAAAAGAAACAAAATATCTCATAAATCCCTGAAAAGTCCATTTATGTTTAAAAAAACCAACTTGGACTGTATGTTTAAGTATCATCCAGGTGTGCTATTGAGCTATTAGCGATACTTCCAACACCAATGGGGGTAGGGTGTCCAACACCCTACCCCCATTCCCTGACCTCCATTTCCCTGTTGGTCAGTCCACGGTAAATCCGTAAAGCCTCCCAGCATCTCCATGGCGACAGGCCTCAGTCGAGCAGATGGCCTCAGTGTGTCGCGCGGCAATTAAAGAGAGATCGTCGAGTGAGGAAAAGAAAGTGGGTCAGGATCGGAGGGGGGGGGGCGGGAGCAGGGCCGGCAACGTGAAGCTGCTTCTGCCTCAAGCTTGCGCATAGTCGTGTGCATTTGTGCACGCACACGGGCGCGTCTTTATGCATCAGTGCACGCCTTCCTCGGGTCTTCCCAGCGAAAACAAATACAAACGCCACGCCAGTCACAAAGCATCAGCAGTGTGTGAATGAAAGGAAGTGTTGGAGAAGACTGGGGCGCAGAGCGCACAACAAACCGACCCGGAATCTACTCAGAAAATAAACTTCCTCCAGGAAAACTCAAGCAAATCAGTGGGACGAACCCTTCAATCTTAAATATAACATAGACAATCACTGGAGCATGAATCCCACCATAACCAAATTTCCCAAACAGCAGGGATGAAACACACCCTTGGCAATACGGGGCAAATCCAATCAGTTTCCACTACTTTCATCATGTATTGAGCAGTCGGTCGGAATATATCCTTCCATTTAATCTCAATTTGACGTAGAAGGTCTAACTGAGCTTCATGACTCAAATTAAGGGTTAAGAGTTAATTAAAATAATCTAACGGGCAATGTGATTTTCAGCACATTACAGAGCTTTAATTTAATTTTCAGATTGTATTTGTAATAGCGTTCTTATAATTATGTAATGAGCAATGCATTTGTTTGAAGATAGCTTTAATAGAGAAAGAGAGTTGGTTTGGGGGAGTTTGCTGGCTTCCCGCAAAGAAACAAAAAAGAGCTAATGAGCTGGAAAAGATTGAATGAACTTTTATTTGCACAAGCCTTTTCTTCCAGCGAGCAGGCCCCGATGTGCCTGAACAGAACTTCAGCCAAGAACACTTTTTCGAGGCGAAGCAGAATCACCCCTGGAACACAGCCTTACTCAGAAACAGCATGACTCGTTGCTGACTCCCATCCCCCGCCGGGTCTGCATGTAAATCTCAATTCTCTAGTTCTCTTTTTCCTCTTAACATGTAGCCTGTTTTTTTCTTCTTCTTCCACAATTTTTTCTCATAACTTACAAAGGAAAGCAGAGTCCTTAAACCTATTCAGCAGAGCAGTTGATACCCTGACACCTCAGGGACCCGAGTCTTCAGGCAGTAAGAGGAAAGGTATTTCAGAAGTTCTGGTGCTGCATTAAACAGCATTTATATCAAGTTTCTGACTCTCACATTTGCTCCTCTGTTGCTTCTATTTTCAGCGTCATAATGCTGACAAAGAAAGTACAGAGTGTTAGGAACAATTGCAAGCCTCCACATCTGCTCCCATCTGAAATAAATATTTACTTGTGCTCTATGTGAAAGTGGAGGAAGAAACTGGAGTCCGACAAAGGCAGGGAAATGTACCATTTCAGGGCGCGGGGTCAGTGTGTGGGAGCTCTTATGGCCACTTATATCTGCACAAGTTATTGTCGCATAAATGCTGTAACGTCATGCGTTCAGAATGTGGGTAGAAGGATGGGGAAGCATTGAAATCCTCAACCTTCTGTCTCTCTGGCCTGCTGTGACTTTTGGCTTCTTCACGGCTGAACTGCTGATAGTTGGGAACTACAAAATGGTCCCTTGTGATTCCTATACTGGTATCAAAGTCCTCTGCAGATTCCCCACTGGTTAATTCCACTTGCAATCCCACAGCCAAGGAAGACGTGTGCTGCCAGAGTGGGAGCTCCCATGTGGAAATGCCTGGCAGAAATTATTCAGCTGGAAGATGTAAAGTGAGGAAGAGGATAGGTTGGTGGGGGGTACAGCAGGCATTTCAAATGCAGCTATTCTGCATTGGAGGTATTTACCTTCGGGGGGGATGGCAAAAAAGTAACCCAGACAAAATGTCAATGTGAGCTGCAATAAGAATAAGATTGACTATGACCTGATTTCTCTTTTTTTCCTTCAGAAGTAATCCATGACTATCTCCTCTTGACTGAAACCCTCATTTTACACTGCATGCACTCTAAAAACCTAAATGTAGTGCATGAAACTGCAGTAATGCATGCTTTACTTTTGTTTGGTCATTTATTTCAGTTTTTTTTTACTTCAGGATTACTTCACTCTGTATGAATATTCTACTGGTTAAAACAAGTGATTGCCTTGTATTTGCTGCAACAGCAAAAAGTGTCTCCTTGTTTAAATGTTTTGTAGATCAGTCCTGTTTGGGTGATCTGCATGCCAGACAGACAGACCCTGCAATAAAGCAGCACGGAAGCCGCAGCAGAATTATGGGCGTATTTACTGACGTAGAAGACAAGTGCAGAGGGCATGTGGGCACCTCGTATTTACGAGTCCCTTTGCTCAATAAATGTTGGTTATGAAAAGAGAGAGAGCTTAAGGTCCCTGTTCACATCTTGTTCTTTACGTGTTGTACTGTATATGTGATACTGCTTGAAGATGAGTAAAGACAGACTGAGCACCACTCAGTCCACAGCTTCACTTTGATGCATCCCAGCCAGGAGTTTGAGCAGGAGCAGAAGCGATGCAGACGGTCTGCTACAGCTCCATATGAAGAGCTAAACGCAGCCCCTTTTCTTCACTGTTTACTTTTTTTTCTCACTCATTCTTAAGACTAAACAACAAAAAAACAAAAACAAAAGATAATCCAATTACAAGAATGAAAAGCATCAGAAAGAAGAAAAATCGAACACGAATTGGTTTACTTCTGTACAGCAATTTCCTGCAAAACATGATCATAAAACACAAGGATTTAAAAAAATGTGGCTAATACAGCTACGACCTGCCGCGATACCTTTCACTTTATTCTATCACAACAAAACAGAAAACTTTTAACTCATAGATTTATTTAATAAATGGATTTAGCCCATTTGTTCTTCAGGGTTTTTGTCCAGACTGCTCCATGAACTCGTTCATTTTACAGACACTTTGTTCCATCTGTTCTGGATTTTACTACATCTGAACATGTCTTTAAACTCTCCTGTTTCTAATCTGTCATGAACTGAGAGGTGGGGCTATTTGTTAGATTACTCACCTACCAAGTCCTGGCTTTAACACACATTTCTACACACTGATAGCTGCATTTCCTACTAAACCAGCAGAGAAAAAAGAGCGGATATCCAGGAAGAAGGAAGTGATCCGGTGCACCTGACTTTTTGCAAACAAAGCAACAACAGAGTGGAGGTTTTTCTGGCCTAAAACTAGAGAATCAGTAGTTACATATATTATTTTCCTTAACACGCATTTTTCTGTGCCAAAGGAAAAAACCACAAAGAATGCAAAACTGTTAGTCATTTCACTTCAAGCAAAGCTCACATGCACACACATGAAAAAAGCTGCCAACGTGAAGAATTTCTACCACTTTTTCATGTTGACCTCAATCTTGCTAGCAATCACAAACCCTGAGAAACCTGATGTCAGCTGTTATGTAATGTAAAGGGTAAACAACTGCCATGCTTTCGTATTGGGCAGTTGTCTATAAAGTTGATCACAGAGGGGGGAGCGATACATGCTGACAGAAATATGGGTTGACCCGTTATCGGGTATATTTTGCTCGTCGGTCTGCGCAGGACGAGGGCACTAAGGAGCTTTGCACCAAGCCACGGCACACTGGGAGCTTAGCTATATGTCAGGGAGAATAAATAAACCTGTGTTTGTGTTTTCTAAGCAGCCGACCCCCCCTTTTTCCCCACCTCCGCCTTCATTCAAGCACCACCGCTGTTGCTGCACCCCCTTCACCCACTCCCATTTACAACCACGCTGTTGCTTTGAAGCACAGTCAGCTCCCGGAGAGATATGGGTGCGGAATATTAAATGAGCGAACACCATCACTCATTAAAAAGGGAAACATTTCATGAAACAAACCCCCTTTTGTATCAAGTGCTAACCAAGCCAACACTCAGCATGCACAGCTCTCAAAGGGAGAGCAAGGAAACTGGTGAGAGAAGACAGGGGAGAAGAAAGATAAGTGAAGGGGTGGGGTGGGGGGTGTTGAATGGCAAAGTTTATCAAAAAAAAAAGAAAAAAAAGAGAAGAAAAATGAAAGTTGGAGCAGCAGATCAGCTCCAAGCCTGATGAAAGCCTGACAGCTTTGTCACCGTGAAGGAATTTCAGTACGATTCCGTAACGGTGGATTGAAACAGCTGCTAAAACTGAAAAAAGTTCAATACTTTATTTAATTTGAACATCTTCTGCAAGTTCTAATTCCATTTCAGCCTGACCCCTGGGGGGATTTCTGAGTGGCTGGCTGCGCAGCGGCTGAGCTGGAGGGCATGTAATGCTGCTGATAGATAGGATTTTTCAGGGTAACATGGATGTCTTCACTCACAAGATGGAAATAGTTTGCACAAACATTTTGGAACAATTAAAGTCAAATGCTTCAGGTAACAAATTAAGATCTTCTACTTGATTTGTTTAAAGTACGGAGAAGCCACGAGATGTCTCCAAAGACACGGAGAGAAAACAGCTCTTTCTGACATGTTTACAGCACTACGATGGTGAATTTCACATAAACACACCTTCCAGTGAAAGATCGGCTGCAGCAGTCGTGCACGAATGAAGTGCTGTAAATTTACAGTGGATTAATAGCAGAGTTTTACGGCCATTATAGTTTCCATTTAAGTATCCGTGCTTCACATCTAAATTAACAATTAATCCCTTCAGTTCAGAAATTACAGTAGACAACCGTAATTTATCAGCATGAAACTGTTTATTCTGACGCACGCACACACACACACACACACACACACACACACACACACACACACACACAAATGAATAAAGCTTAAAAGATCTGAAATTGGCATGGATTTTCTGTAACAGAGTTGCTCTTTGTTTTTTCCATTGTGTTTACAGTTCAGTTGCTCAGGTTTTATTTACTGTCATGTTAGATTAGCGAAGCTCTGACACAATGAGTGCAGTGGGTGCGGGGCGGACTTAGCCTCTGCCATGCCGCTCCATGCACTGCATCAATAACAAGTAATGCTTCCAACAATAATTTAAGTCATTTTAATGCTGGTACCGAATTAAACACTGCTAGACACATCACAAAGCAGTAGTAGGACAATATCATGTCACTGTCTAATGTTTTAGTCACCATTCTGGTCTTTTTCCTCATGTTAAAATAAACCAGATTCATTGTAAAATAATAGTAAAGAGCCATCTTTGCAAGCAGTATGTTACTGGTTTAATACCTTACAGTTTATGGGATTCAATTATGAAATTATCGGAGCAAAGGATGACAAAAAAAAAAGCTGTTTGTTTTTAGGAAGAAAATTTTATCTTATAGTTTATTTATGACCCCTTCTGGTCGACTGCCAGCCAACTGGACTGATTTATCAATTTGACCCGAGACAGTGGAGGCAGAGAGCTGCAGGCCAGTTCTCCTCAACAGACTGCACAAGTCAGCACAATATTCACCTGAGACAAGCAACAGAGAACATGGCAACAGCATCCCTTAGTTCATCAGGTTTTGCAATGAGTCCACCTCATCTGGTCACGAGACTGGTCCCAGAATCGCTTGGAAAGCACAGCTGACCAAGATGCACACAAAACCTCCCAACTGATCGAGTCAATTTAAGAGGACATGTTTCCCGTGACACTAATTGGCGGTTTTCCTGTGGTACTGCTCAAAATTTAGCTACCATGACCTTATGGGAATCATTTCCCCTTTACACTTGGACTCAGCGTGTTGTTCACAAACTGCTTTCCTGTTCTTCTTTTCTCCTTAATGGAGGCACATCAGCCCAGCTGCCTGTTGGAAATTGACTTGTTCAGGCAGTCACATAGGGGGGGGTGGGAGCTCCACTGATCAGATCTGCTGTATTTTAAAGGCGTACAGCCTTACTGGGAAGGCCAGGAATTATCCGCTCTCCCAATCCTCAATCAGCTCATGAATGACTGCCCTAGTTGTACACTCAGACACAATGAGCAAAGCATGGTTTACCCATTTGGTTTCTGCTTTTAAACCAGTGAAGCAGAAAATACAGGGAAAAAAAACATGAAAATGATGCAGAGAAGGTTGCATTCTGTTTGCGTGGAAGCTTGGAGAAAAAAATAACAAAATGGATGCAGCTGTTATAATGAAATAAATTAGCTTTAAACCAAAAGGACTGAACAGTAACTATAGTAACTGAGCACTGAGGGAGAAACACTGCAGAGACACTCCAAGCTGAACCAAGATGACGGTCAGGATCTTTCCAACATGGGAAATTATTCACTTTTTGATCTGAAATTTGCATCTCACAAAAACATAGTTACTATTTTAAGATGCTTGAGAGACTGACTAATGGATGGGAAAATATGGAACAAGACAAGTTTGTCATTCCCGTTCTCGCTCTCATGAGCACAAGTTTAACCATTTAATCCCTCGACAAGAATCGGCTAAGTAAGAAAGCAACTCGACAGATTAAAGCCAAATCAGAAAAGCTCAGGGCTAGATTTCAGCCTTATTATTGATTTTCTTTCCCCTACTTTGCTGATACTTTGATTTGAGTCCAAACAGAGAAGAATTTCAATGATTCCAAGCAGAAAATGGCAGCTGTGGCTGGCTGATAAAGGCATGCTCATTCCTGAAATAGTAAGATGCTGATGTGATGTGAGGACAGAAAAGAAGCAGGAGAGGAGGTCTTTTCGACACGACTGTCAACAAACAAATAAAGAACCAAAAGAAAAGCTTGCGTATGATACAGAATTGCATGTTCAGGCCAAACTGGTTGTCTTGTAACCTTAGATGACCAACATCAGCAACAAACATTACTTCTGATATCTGACTAAAGCTTTCTAGCTCTTAAAATAGCCTGATCCGGAACGTTTCATCATCAGATAGACGCTCACATGAGCTGCACACTTCCCACTCAAGGCCTTCTCAAAGTTGTTTTTGTCCCTAAATGGCATAAATGCAACAGACTCCAAACAACTGGGAAAGTAAATCTAATATCCACCCTGCCTTTCATACAAATGGTGCAATCTTCTCTGCATGCAAGCAACACACAAAATTTCAGTTTCTTACACTCTTCCTGTCACGTTTCATTCATCTGTTTTGTGACATGCAGACTGGGACGAAGAACCAAATGTCTGTTTGAACACTTTTAGACTGACAGCTAAAGTAGCCAATCACAAGTTCTGTTTTAAGTTTGGTTGAGATTGTTAAGTGTTTAGTTTCATGTGTGGAGCCGAGCTCATGGTTGTGCGTGTGAGTCAATTAAAAAAAAGAGGGAGTAATGGTCTGAAACATGCACATGTGCTAATATCTGTTAGTTGGATAGTTTGTACTTGCTAGAAGTACGCTAATGCCGACAGCCTTGCGGTAGCTCCTTACTAATTCTGTTTTTTCTGTCATTCTTGTTTATTTGTATTTATGACATTATAATTCAGATATGTTACTTGTCTATGTTACAGAACCACACTCAATACCAGGACAACCATTGTGAGCTGAAGTTTAACAATAAAGAAGACCTCTGAAACATCTCCTACGTGCATTCTTACCAATGCCCTTATGGCGGTCACAACATGAATGAACAAACTCCCCAAAACACAGACTTTATGCAGAAACACTCGGAGATGTGCATCATGAACTTACAAAGAAAGCTTGACTGACATGGTTAAGGGAAAAGACAAACAAAAAAAGAGAAAAATACTCCAGAAATGAATGATGAGAAACTTCCTTTCTCCAGTCACTGCAGACACAAAAAGGAATGTAGACTTTTAAGACTTTTGATGCAGTAGTTTGAGGAGGATTTGCTAAAACAGCTGACAGCAGAACCACAATGAGCTAAATGCTACGCCAGATGAAGTTTGAGTGGCCAAGTGCCTCCATTAGTTCCTACAGCAAAAAAAAACAAAAAAAAAAACTAAGCTTAATCTCCTGTCAGCTCCCCTCAAACTAGTCTCCCAGGACTCGCAGCGCTCTCACCCATCCATCACCTCAGCAGGGACCAGAGGGAGACTCCCCAAAGGGCCGAGGATCAAAGCAATTTGCATCCAGACTCAAGGTCCAACAATCCCATACTGACACTCTCCATTTCATTATATCACAACTGCCATTCACATGTAATGCAAAATGCCACGGAGCAACAATTACAGTTTTCTCTGAAAGAGAGGGAAAATTAACAAAGTGAAAGTGTTAATTACAATGTTTCAAGGGCCAGAAGTGTGTTTCCTCCACGACAAACAGGCGGGTGACAAATTAATGAAAACGCTTGAGCCAACGAGAGGACAAAACAAAAAACAAATGCAAGTGCGTCCACACACACACGCAACTTGTGCTGCAATTAAGAAACTTGACATCCACTCGCCATCCGTGACAATACTGAGCATGCCCAGTTGGTTTGGACTGATGAGACTTGTGCTGGGTAGAGATGACAGCTCCCATCGCAACGACAAATCATCTGGCTTGAGTTTCCAAACCAACAGTGGATGAAAGCAACCCCTTTGCAGAAGGAAACCCCTACTATGTCTTCATCAGGCCGAAAGACACAGCGCTTGTTCTCCCAGGTCTTACCCAGAGGCATCTTGTGGTAACCCTCCGCTTGTATAGAGGCGCATTGATTATCTGGCGCGTGTAATGTATGCATCTTTGCTGACGGCATAAATACTGCATGAGAAGCTGGTTTTGCTCCAAAAGATCAAATAACCTAAAATGAAACAGAATAAAGACGTCCACCATCGCTGTTGTCATGCTGTTTGTGGGAATTTCAAGGAAATTTCACCCAGAGGCCCCTTCGAAACCAAACTCCCCTCCCATCTCAAACTCTGTTACATTGTGAACGAGAGGCTGAAACTCAACAAAACATTTGCATTTTCCTGTCTTAACAACATTAATATGGACAAACATTTCAATAATCTGACTGAAACCTATCTGACTGAGATTCTAACTGACATGTTTACATGAACTTGTAACAAATTCATCCCATCAGTTGTGTGTTTGCATAGGAATTTGGAAAAAGGAGGCAAAGAAGTTGTTTTCATTTCCTTATTTTGAGCTTTTTTGGCCATGAAGATGCTCCATTATCATCAGCTCTTTCAGTTTTCAACAAAACCACTGAATCCGCCGCAGTCCATTTCCCAAGTCTTCCCTCAAACTCATCATGTCGCGTAACCGCCATGTGGATAACGCATGCACAGAAGTCACTACAATAAGTGTGTACATGGTCAGATTGTCAAAAGGTTCCAAGCACCTCTTTTGATGAAACAGAAAAATCCTTCAGATCAAAGCCGATCAGAGAAGCTGAGGTGTTTACATGACACATTTTTATTCACACCGACGTTGAGTCGGAACAAAAAGGTTCCCTGTAAACTAGGCTGTCACGATTTCGATGTTTCATTGTAATCGATCAAAATTACGTCATGATCTTGAGCATTTAAATGAAAGAGAGGATCAACGACCTGAGATTTACTGTACAAAAGTTAATGAAAACAAAGGATCATACACAACATGAGTCTAAAAACGTCACAGGTCTCTGTGCTGTAAGAAAAAGAGAAAAATGTCATGAATCCAATCGAATGGTGACCCTAAACTCAAATCGAGGATTTGGAGAACTGTGACACTCCTACTGTAAATGCAGCTGGTGTCATCACGCTCCTCTGTAGGAACACCTCCAGCAACTGAAAATGTCAAATCAGAATGCGACCAGAGTGTCAGCAACAGTATCCTGTTGACAGCTACATGGAAATAGGGTGGTTGCTGTAAAGCCCTCATGTAGTGGCTTTGTTGATCTGCGTATGTGTGTGAGGAAAGGGAGGGCATTTTCCCAGCAAGGTTATGGTCCAAGCTGCTTTCATAATAAAGCATTTTGGTTCTGGAGTGGTTCCTTCCAAGGTTTTACACTCTTCTCCATAAAATGTGAGAAGTCCTTGAACGATGTGATAAGCGTGAAAATGATATGAATCAAACACGATGGCCCTGAACTCATCTGAACATCTGAAGATGTTCTTTAATCAAAAGAAAGAAACCGAGGAAATATGTTTATGAGAACAGGGAAACCATCCCTCCCCTGACGGTTCTGGTGCCAACATCTTCCTATGACACCCAATGGTTCCTCCTTTCATCTGTCATTTCTTTGCATGAGGTGAAACACATCTCTACCTGTTTCAGAGCTCATGACCAAACATTTCCTCCAGCACACACATGTGCTCGCAACTCTCCTCGAAGCCCCCCCCCCCGACTCCACAATCAATCAATCCAACTGTAGTGCATGACATTTCCAAACACAAAAGGGCTTTAAATGAAACTGTAAAACAACCATCTGTCACAAGTCGAAATTAAGTGTTGTGTGTCAGGCTTCGGTGACAAGGGAGTGCACGGAAGTCAGGTAGTTAGCTGTCAGAGTAATTATCAATCTTTGGAACAATAAAGCTGTAAACAAAGAAAGAAACAAACAAGAAAACATCATTTGTGACTTGTGCGTCTCCGGGGACCCCTCGTGAGAATCAGAAATAAACAGTTTAAGGTCAGTGATATAACAAGTAATACAGCTTCGTTGTACAGCTTAAAACATCTTAAAGAGGAGCTCGTGTGAAATGCCAGACAGAAACTAACGACGGGGGTCCGCCTGCAGCCTGCCAAGTTACTCCAGACACCGCCACATCGTTTCCAACGCTGAAATACCAGCACGTCCGAGATTCACAGTGCATCTCCTAAATGTTAAATCCAACCAAAATGAGGAATTAAAGCTGGAAAATCTTCCTGCGCCACCACTCAGAGTGATATCTATATGGGCTGGTACAGCAGCAGCCGATGCAGCCAAGCCATAAACAACCACCTGGTCGCTAACTCAATTCACACTCAATTAAATACGAGTCTGGAATACAGGAGGCTGAGTGTGAATATAAGAACGCAGGAGCAGAGCTGCTGTTATTGTTCACAGATCCATTATTCTCAATGTTCTTTTTATTTGATAATCTATTTGGCAAGCAGCTCTGAATATTTGTGTTTATGAATTTGCCACTGTTGCGTTTTCCACAAATGGTTATTACCATGACAAGCACAAATGGTTTTCCCTTGTGGATCAGTGCAACAGGGCTTTTTGCAGTTACTTGCATTTGTCAGAGCCTTTCCTTCTTGTTTGTGTTTCTGTGATGAGGGAAGAGCCTGGAACATGTTGTATATCAATTAGACCATCAAAGAGGAGTGGGCATTTATGGCAACGCCCTTTAACCTCAGGGTGAAAGACCAAATTCTTGTTTTTGCATGTCAAAGTGGGTCCAAACAACAGCTTAGGCTAAAAAAAATCAATGCCTGTCGCTCTTCAGGAAAATGTCTGAACACGCTCATTTTGTAGTCACTGGTTTTTAAATCAAGACAAATTCATACAATGTGCAATTATGCTTGAACAACACGCCCTTCTCTGCAGGAATAAGACGTTTCCAGAAAGCTTGAAGTGCAGTTTTTGTGACATTTTCCACACCCTTCATTGAACAACTTCAAAAGATTTCCACTGTGAATCCCGAGGGAACCGGCTAATCCTGATCTTCTCCGCAAGCAAAGGGATCATCTCAATGTAAATCAGACAGGGCTTTTGATCAAAGAATTCAATCAGTCTTAAACACATGACCCCACAAGGAGCCTCGCTGCCAACAAGGTCGACATCTCGATTGTTCTCAAGCTCAAAAGAAGGCAAAAAAAGGAAACCTGAAAATGGAAAAAAAACACTTGTGAACATTTATCATACTGAAATGGGGACCTGAAAGTAAAACCAACAAAGTATTACATGGAACAAACAAGCTGCAGCCTGTCAGAGAAAACGAGGCCGGCACCAGCCATCAAAAACATCATCTGATAATTCTTGACCGCACTTGACCCTCCTCCATTTTGCTTAAATGGAGGCTCCAGACACAACTTACCAGTCCAAGATGTCAACAATCATGTAAACCTTCAGCTGATCCCTAAAAGGCCCTTCAGCAAAATGGACCCCCAAGCAAGCACCAGTTGTGAGTTTGTTTTGTTTCCCAATTACAGGTTGTCAATATAACCAACGCACACAAGAATGTGTTGGGGATGCGTTTAAATATCTAGGCTCAGACTGGAAAGCTTTAATGTCAGGATGATCGGTATCAAAATATCACCCCTTTCAGCTGGTCACCAACCCACCAGGGTCTCCCAACAACCCAGAGACATACACTCCCTTTCCAAAGAAGAGGTGTCAGAGTGGCCAAGAGAAGAATGGCATCATCTGAATCATCACATTACAGAGTAATAAAACAATGCAAGCAGAAAAGGTTTCAGAGTTAAAGGAGAGATGTTACAGTTTAACCAGTAGACAGGATCTGAGGATTACATGTTTCAGTTATCATTCCACAGCTCTGTGTGTCTCCGAGTTGCCATTACAATGAATTATTGGGAAACTTGGAGGCTGTTGGCCTGCATGACTCGCATATATCGCCATCTGCCTGCTGCCTGGGTAAGTTCATTATCTGGCAGCCAAATAAGTATTCTGCAGCTGTTTTAAAATGGCTTGGATTCTACGCAACAAAACACCTCTCCAGTTTTTCTCTTACGCTTTCAGACATTCTGTCGCAAAAACAACACACACACACACACACACACAGACACACATGATGCGATCAGATCAGCCTGCATCTTCATCCATTCTGTTAGTCTGTCACTGCAAACACACTCAGAACAGGGAGGTCATGAGAGAATAGGACAGATTCCCTGCTCAAAGCTGTATTTGACTGCGGCTTACCTTGAATGTGCAGCGCAAACAGGAGCGCCCAAATCCCCACACACACCGCCATGGCACCTCAACTACTCGGGTTTTGTCTGATAACCTGAGAACGGATGGACAGGGTTCACTGGAGACCACAAAGACCACGCATGCAACTTCTGCAAATCCCACTTCGGTCCACACTAGTCTACCTCCCTGACAGAGCAGAAGGAGACTTTCGCAAAACTAGAGGATCGGCGGTGCGCGCGCTGCTCCGTGCCAAAGCATCAATCCCCCCCCCTCCCCCTCCCCCCCCCCCCCCTTTCCTAGCTCGCGGAGACTTTGCACTAAGCAGAACCTGGCTGGGTCCCCGGAACGAGATCCAAGCAGCTGCAGAGTTGTCGAAGTGGTTTAGAAAAACTCTGATGAGAGAAATGAGAGCAGAGTTGTCATCAGAAGGGCTCTTTCAGCTGAACCATCCAGCCTTTGTTGCTCCATCCACCGCTGCGGCTGCTCAACTCGCTCTCTCTCCCTCTCTCTCCCCCTTCCAGTATTATGATCAGAGGTAAAGTGGGCGGGAGGTCCTCGATCGATGCTGAGCTGGGAAGTTTCCAACACTTGGGAGAGTTCCTCCAAGGCAACGTCTCGCTCTGCAGAAGCGACGACGCACCGAACAGATGAGTTCTTGGCACCGTCCCTGTTTTAGTTCCGCAACTTCCCGATCCCTCCTGCCTGCAGCCAGTGGGACAAAACCAGCACAGCCCGCAGATGAAGTTGCTGGAAGTCTCTAAAGAAAAGCTGAAGCGTCTCGTTTCTCTGCTTGTTGTTCTGGTGAAGGATCGCGTCGCGCGCACCGCCCCGCCGATCTGCCACCACGACGTGCTGCTGCTGACTATCGCTGACGCTGTGAGAGAGATCCAGATCGGGTGACGTTGTGCAGGGGGAGGAGCCTGGATTGTCCTGCGCTGGTGTTCAGCAGCATTGTACGGGATCCCCTGCAGGGGTCCCAAACTTTTCATCTCACACAACTCCGAAATGCCCCGTTTGGCTGTCAGGGTGGAAGAAATGTGCAGGAAGAATACTTTTAAGAAGATAGAGATGAGTCCGACAAGCATGTGTGAGGAAGTGTGTGCTGGAGAACAACAGCACAGCCTGCTCAGCCCTGCTGAGGGAAATAGTGCTGAGAAACTTATTACTGTGTAATAACCGGAAGTTTGGAAATTTCATTTCTTTGTTTCATTAAGGAAAAGATGTGTCAGTCCAAACCAAAACATGAAATTGTTGGTTAAATTTTAAGGCTAATCCTGCAGCATTCAAAATAAAACATGATCCATTTTGGTACTGTAGTATAAAGTATTTACATCCAGGTTAAGGACATAAAAATACATCTTTGTTGCATTTAAATTATTGCCAGTTAGTTTTTCTAAAAAGCTGAACTTCACTCATTTCATCGCATGATTTGACATTAGAGGTCATAGTTCAACATTCCACATCTTGACAACATTCCTTCACCACCAGATGGTTGGTTCACATTTAAACCAGAGCTTCACCAATCATGTCCTATTTATTACAAGTATTGACAAGAACACATTGTTTTGTTTTTTTTTAAAGGACAGGAAACAACCGCAGATCCCACCGGTGGACTCTGCAGCAACTGCAGAGCTCATGTAAACCACAAGTCTAATAAATATATGTGAGCGCTAAATTATGACACATGTAGTTATCCATACATAAATCTGCAGTGATGTAATGTTTGTCAGATTAAAGCCTCAGGAAGTGACTCTGGAGGATGACTTCTTTTTAATGATGATCTTTTCTGCCAGAAAAATGACTCATGAGTGTGTGCGTATGGGAGCAGATATATTTTACCTCTTGAGCCATCGGTGACTAAATATACCCAGCACCCACATTTTCTTCCTTCATACCTGCTCGTTAGCCAGCTCATCGCTCACTTCCTGAAGCATCCAAACAGGATCATGCCTGTGAAGGTAGGGAGCCAAATCAATGGGAGGATGAATGTGATAACACTTCCCTCTTGTGGACATTGGTTCTTCTGATAAGTGCACCAGAAATAACATATTTTATATTGCAGAGTTGCTTTGTGCTGTTTGGGTGGTCAAAATCATGCCCTTGAGCATCATCAGGAATCAAAATTGCAGGATCATCTTCTGAACTACAGAGGAAAATAACCAGGCATGATGAAAGAGGACCGAGCAAGATGGTTTCAGTCATCGGCTAACAGAAATCCCACTGTAAACAGTGGGACACACCATGACAAATGGCATTACATGAACATACCTGCAGCCCAGTTAAACATGACAACACCATGTGTGTGTGTGCATTCACACTGCAGGTATGCAAACATACTCAAGGCTTGATGTTTTGTTTTGTGGCGAAGATGCTGCCGCTTGAAATTCTGCACACTTCTTCTAAAGAAAGGGTTTAAACAAACATAATCACATCAGCAGAACGTCGTTTGCAGCCCAAATGCATTATTGTCCATCGACAGGGCACATGCAGAAAATGGACACAAGATAGCCGAGTATCTTCCAGTTATAAATAAAATGTACAGCAAGTATTAAAAAATGTCTTTTTTTGCTGAATTTTATCATTTGGAAGATAATCGCTTTCCATCAAAAACCTTGAAAGGTGGCAGCGGCATCGGGCTGGTTGGACGGAGAGATGGGAAGTAAATCAAATGAACCTGGAGAATTCGAATGTGATGAGGGGAACATAAAATCCTCTTCTTCAAGGACAAACTCCCTCAAGAGCAAAGTCTTCTGTGAGGGTTGGATGCTGTGAGGATGCACCAGCTAGTCTGGGAGTTTGAGCCTCAAGTCCAATCCCAAGTGAGAAAAAGCTTCAGTACTCGGCTGAACTTCCTTTAACAGATTATTGTAGCTAAAAAACTTTAGGTTTGCCCCTTGCCTTTGGCGCATTAACCGCGATGCCCCCTTCATCGAGCGGCTAAAGTGATTGACTTACAGACAGGCTGATGAAATTTGATACAGTTGGCCTGAACTGCAGTCTGCTCCACATCTCGGGGCTCAGTCCTGAGCTGCTGCTGAGATAAAGGAGCTGTTTCGCATTACAATGTACAGTCATCTGGAAAAATAAGTATCCTCTTTCAGATAACATGGACACAAAATGGAAAACAATCTGGTTTTTACTGGGTCTTAAAATGAAGTCAAAACAGCATCAGATGAGCAACACACTGGTATTTTGTTAGACCACCTTCGGATTCGACTGTGGCGGATTTTCTTTGTATCATAAGATTTTAATCATCTCATGCAAAGTAACAGGATTCATGTCCACACAGAGTTATCACTCATCCAGATCTTGTGATAATGATCGGAAAGTTAGGTCACTGGATAAAATCTTCGGAAGTGCATTCCAGAGATTCCAAGTGGGGGTTGAAGTGTGGACTCTGCGGTGGACAATCCATGTGTGAAAATGATGTCTCGCTCCCTGATCTGCTCCTTCACAGTTTGAGCAAAGTGAATCCCGGCAGTGTCGCTTTGGAAAATGTCTGAACCATCAGCGAAAAGAAAGTATTGATGAGGAAAAACCTTGCATATTCAGTATAGTCAGGTAGTCATGTGACCTTGTTTTTGAGCACATTAACGTTGCTGAACTTTGACCTGATCAACTGAAGCAACCTAAGATCATAAATCTGCCCCAACAAGTTTGTACACGAGACAACAGGCATGATGGATGCAGCACTTCATTTGCTGCCGTTCTTACCCCAGTGCTCCCATCTTCCTGGGACAGGGCAACTCTGGATTCATTACAGCACATGATTGCTTTCCGTTGCTTAATCTTTATGCCCCTCAGTTAAATGAAGCATTATTTTTCAATTAGCCTCCTGATGAGTTGTTTTCTTGAGTCTATAAAACTGTTTTGTCTCAAATACTTAAAGTTCCACCACTCTTTTGGCCAGATAGTGCATGGTCTTTATATTCATTAAACAAAAAACTGCTGCCAAAAGGCAAAAACAGTTTGTGGAAAATAATGTCCATCCTTAATTTCTTTCATAGAAATGAAGAGGATGAGTAGCAGGCAGGTGCAGGTAATCAGGGAATTATTATGAAGCCATTTTCCAGACAATTTGAAGTCCATCATTCTGCGGTGAGAAAAATGATTCACAAGCAGAAGACATTCAACACAGCTTCCGATCTTTCAGGAGTGGGCGTTCCAGCAAGTTCAGCTCACGGTCAGACAATGAACTCCTCAGAAAACTGCAAAAACAGAGATTTACATCTTACATTCTACTGGACTCAGTATGTTTAATGTTAAAGTTCAGTGCAGCCTATTTAGAAAAACTCTGAAAGAGTTTGGCTTGTTTGGAGGCGTTGCAGGAGCCATGTTCTTCTTTCTAAAAAGATACGGCAGCACAGTTTACAAAGCTGCATCTTAATAAAACACAAGACTTCTGGAGCGGTTTTCTTTGGACCGACGAGATCGAGCTGGTGATGACAGTTATATTGCTCAGCACAGTTTAGAGAAAACCATCACAGTAGCTGTCAAGCACCTCAGTGAAGGTCTGAAGGTCTGGACTTGTTTTGCAGTCATGGAGTGCACCATGAGCTCTACTGTATACCGAAGCAGTCTGGAGTCAAATGTGAAGCCATCTGTCTGACAGATAAAGCGAGGCTGGAAATGGGTCATTCAGCAGTACAGTGATGCCAAACATAGCTTCAAATCCACAACAGCCTGCAATGACTGGAAATAAAAAGAGTCCGAGTGTTTCGAGGATCTAGTCAAAGTCCAGACTACATCCTAACAAAGATGCTACAATGGGACCTTCAGAGAACTTAGTGGCCTGTGGAACGGCCAGGACTGAACAAACACCATCCAATCATTTTAGCTGACCTGATCAAAACAATTGGATGGGGAGATGTCGGTCACACTCAACGGCCATTTGTCCATCCCTGCTCAACCCATCGGAACAAGCATTGGATGTCTGTACTTTGGAGGCGTGGCTTTGAGGAGGAGTCTGAAGAAAGGGTTGTGGGTTTTTAAATTGTGTATTTTCCAAATTTCGCTTGTTCAAACTGTTTTTGCAGGATCTCCTTCAACTAAATACTGCAAACCTCAATGAAGTTCAGAAAGAAGAATAAGACAAAATAAGTAGATAAATCACAAATTAACACATAAGTTCTTATGTTTCTGATTATAATAATTCATGATACAAATATTCATGGGTTGTATGGTGCTGAGGTGGCGAGCATCATCACCTCATGGCAGCATGTTTCTGGTTCTTAGCCTAGGCTGGATCTTTCTGTGTGGAGTTTGCATTTGCTCCCTGTGTGTGCATGAATTGTCACAAAGAGGTGGTGGAGTTGCGGACCCAGAATGCAGAGACGGGAGCCAGAGATGCAGAAGCTAGACTTTTAATGTCAGAAAACTGAAAGCAGCAAACTCAGGAGGCTAACAGAAAACAACACCAGGAAACGCATGGAACAATCCAGCAACATGGAACTGAAACAGAGGCGTTAAATACAGACAAAGACAGAACAAGACACAGTGAAATGAATCAGCTAATTGAGTCCAGGTGAAAAGTATGAACATGAACAAAGGAAACAAGACACAACACTACATAATAAAAACAGGAAACTATAACTAAAGACCCAAGATAAACACAAACCATGCTTACAGGGCACCTATTAAACCCTAAAATGTGATTTCTTTATGACACTACTGTATGGTAACCACATCTTCAAGCTTTTATTTTGACATTACTATTTACACGGTAAAGGCTTTTATTTCTTCCGGTTTCGTCTTGTAGCAGGATGTTGACTGTAAAAACGGAGGTAATTTGCATCATCTAATCTATGCATGTTTTACCGCAAAGCTTTGGATTCTTATAATTAAGCGCCTCGCTGGAAAGAGAACAAGGTACTTTTCGGTTCTGACCATTTATTGCTGTTTTCTCTAACATGATTCATTATCATAAGCGTTCAAATGCATTATTCTTGAAACAGCTAAGCCAATATGAAAACTTTAAGCTGTAAGATATTGAGGTTATGTTTCTGATAAGTTAGCCTTTTGTTTGCAAAGTACTTTATATTTTCTTGAGTTAAAATGTTGTTTATAGATGTTAGATGAATAGATGTTTGTGTGTTTATAACTCTTAGGCTTTACTTATGAAGAAAGGAGCTCATATTATGTTTCTATCCTATAGCTTTTATGGTGTTTTCTGAAGGCTAAGGAAAATAACAGAAAATGGATTGAACTAACTCTGAAACATCAGTAAGCTTCACCATCGTCTGGCCGGGTTAGCTACACCATGACATGAATTCTCTCTGCATACTCCAGCTTCCTTCCCATGGTCCAAAAAGCATAAAAGCAAACTTGTTCCGGTGTCTCTATATTCTCCCTGGGAGGGACTGTGAGTGTGAGTGGTTGGTTGTTGGCCCCGCAATGGACTGGAAGGCTGTCCAGGCTGTACCCAACCTATCACCTACAGGGATAGGCTCCAGACACTCTGCAACCCCACAGTGGAATAAGCAGATACAGATAATGGATGGATGGCAAAATGTCAGCGTTTCAAAATGCATCAGTGGGCAGCATAAGTTGGTTTAATATCTGCTGTAAAAGATGTATGGCATCTTATACAGTCGAGGTCCTGAATATTTTCTGAAAGTATCAAAGCAATTCTATAAAATCACAATATTTACATAAATGACTGAGAGATGAGGATTGCAATTATTTACTAAAACAAGATAAAAAAAAAAAAAATAAATACAAAAAAATGGGGCCATTCCAAAGGCAATATCCTGAATTCCCCATTTCTGCTGTTTGCTTCAATATGAAGTCTCTTCACAGCCATGAAAGTGTTGAAATGCATCCGTGCAGTGGCGTGGTGGTGTTAAGACTCTGTTGTTCATACTACTAACAAGCCAACATGATCAAACACCAAAGAGGACTTTTAAAATTTAAAGAGTGGCACATATACCAGCACTTACCAACAAAACCTGTTGAAGATAATTCACTTTCCCTATTTCTGAGCAAATGGACACATGAGACAAAAGTGAAGGACAGTAACTTTAAAAAGATACACTAAATAAAAAAACACATTGGGGATTGTATCATGATTGGGGTCTTCTTTGCTGTCTTGGATCAGCTTAATAGAGGACAAGAAAACAAAACAAAGTTACTCTCTAAACAAAGACATAGCAGGAAGCAGTCATATATATGAAGATATATATATATATATATAGAGAGAGAGAGAGAGAGAGAGAGAGCACAAAATGTGAAAGAGGAAAAAAAAAAAAGGATGGACTCCAACAAGTTCAGATTCAAATCACACTAAAACTTTACAGCAGCTCGGCACAGAAAGGATTTCTACAAACTCAAAGGAGCTCAAACAAATAATAGTAGAGGTGTGTAAGAAAACTACCAACATAAACATCAGCCTTGTTTGGTATTTAAATAATCAGATTTCACAAAAGTGATTCATTTTCTTTTATTTTTGAAATTGAAAAAAAAAGTATTCTTAATGTCTTATGTGGATATTTTGTGATTGTCTATCTAGCAGAAGTAAGGAGAGGCCCTGTCTCGGGGTGAATCTAAAGTCACTTGGCTCAGTTTCCTGTTTTTCAGAGACAGGCAGGGTGCTTTCTATCACGTACTTCTGTGAAGCATACACAAAGGTTATAAATGCAAGCATTATTCAATAAAAGGATAAACATAAAATTGTATCATCATTTCCAACAGTTATCCTCAGAAAAGATCTCCAGTCTTACAGATTTAAAACTTGTTTCTTGTGTTTTTTGGAGTTAATGTTGAATAAAAGCTTAATCCACAACACTTCATTTAAACTATACAAGCTCCTTTTCGCTTTAAAACCATGAAGTAAAACCTTTCCACCAACATTGTGTTGTACATCTAAAACCTTGACACAGGGTGTGACTCGAATCCGCTTCAGTCCCACAATCTGTCATCATAAATACTAATTCATACAACATGACATCCGTCGTGCCGGTGACTTAAAGTAAGCTGTCACAAACTTGCGACTGAACACTGAAATTACGGCCGAACTTTGGCAAAGTTCTTATGAGCAAAGCAGAATCCAGGTCCAGTCCAGAAAAACATGAGATCTGCTTTTGGCCTGAAAAGCACTGCGTTTTGCAGAACTGCTCATTTCTGCAGAAAACACGCTTTTCTGAGACCTTTCAGTTGAATGTGTGCAGTGTCTAAATACTCTCAGCAGGAGGAAACCATATGTTATAATGCAGGAGCCCCTTGCAGACACGTTCTCAGGCTGAATAAAGCATGTAATAACATTTTGAAGCTCAGCTGGGCCATTGCCCTCAGCGATTAATAACAAGCAGTTATATTCTAATAAAGAGATTACTGACCATTTTACAATAACATCTTTGTACAATGGTTAGTGATTATCTTCCCGCTTCCACTGAAAATGTCCTCAAATCTATGATTTTCACAAGTGGCTGAAGAAAGTGTGATGATTAAACTCTCCAACAGTTTATAGGCAGATGATTACAAATAATTCTAAGCGCTACAACTAAATTATTAATCCCAGCAGCTTCCAGAAAGCTGTGAAAGTCATTGCTGGACCAAAGCTGGAGCCAGTAGAGCCACATCCTCACGAGAACAAACTAAAAAGTGTCAAAAGAATAACTTGCAGTGTGACTCTCAAGCAGCAAACAGAACATTCCAGAAAATTCTGTGGTGACATGCTCATGTTGCCAAAAAGACACGCAGCAGCACAGCGTGAGAACGCCTGGACAGCGCGCAGACGCCATCTCTGCACCGTATGAGGCCGATAATCGCCTCCACAGTGAGCGGACTTAGGTGAAGGTCTGACATTATTAAAGCTGTTTTAACCTCACAGTGTTGCTTCTATTGATGCTGTGTTGTCTTTTTCTGCAAATCCAAATCAAAGAGGCAGAAAAGGACTCTGCCATTTCCAGCATGAACCCCAAGAGGAAAGCGAGATATCTTGGGGAGTTAAACTCTCAGTGGGTCCTGAGTGGAACGACAAGTCATGCGTCCTCCCCCGCCCTCTGACTGCAGAGTGTAGGACAAATTGAAGGGAGAGTACCTGAGTGGCTAAAGATGAAATTTTAACGAAGATGACTTAAAAGGTTTCTGACACTGGTCAGTTCATGCATAATGCATTCAACATCTGACCTCTGCCCACATTCTGTGCTTCGGTAGGAAAATATGCAAATATAAAAGTAAAATCTTCATTCTGCTTTGTGAAAATGCCAAATATATGATGTGTTTTGTTAAATATGCGTATTTGAAGGCATTTCCTAAAGTACCCTTTACAGGATGAATAACAGCATTAAAGTGAAATGAAACAGAAGGGAATTTAACCTTCAACGGCTGTTTGTGTGTTTGCTCACATCCCCCTTTCTGCCTGATTGGTGACAGAAAACCTAAACAACTGAAGCTGAGACTATTTCACATCTTTATGAGCTTTCTGTGGTCTCCCACAATAATTCTTGACATTTCTGTGTAATTTCAAGAGTAACAGAGGGTCTCAGGTGTGGAACCCGTGCTGTACTCAATTATGGAAAAGTTAATGTGCAGTAGAACCTCTTTAAAAGTGTGTCACATCTAAAACTTTTTTTTTTGCCTTTGTTTAAGCCAAAAGATAGAAATTAATTGGTGCAAAACTTAGTTCTGATTGGATCAGCTAAATATAACTGAATTAAAGTTAAAGCTGATGTTTATAAAGGTAAGATTTGGATTTAAACATGCTAAAAAAAAACAAAAAAACAAAACAAAAAAAAAAAAAACCAGAAGAATGGAAACATGAACATTTATATTGAAAAAGTTTTGATAATTATCATTTTTTATTTCCAAAAATGCCATATGTTCCAACGTTTCTTTTTCTGTTCAATAAACAAAGGTGTGAAGACGATGACCTACCGCAGCCATGTCAATCCTCCCAGTTTCAAATGGTGCATGTTTGCAGTTATTGCTGCTTTATTTCTGAATCTTTTATTCCCAACACAAGAAAAGATGCGATGCTGGTGAATTTGTGTAAGCACCTTTGTGTGTTTGAGCAGGAGAAAAGACTTTGGATAATTGTGCTCTTTAGGGAGCATTTCAGCAAATGCCACTGACTCCAAAATAGACTAAATCAATGTTGGCAAAGTCACATCCTGTCACCCGCTTATGACAAAAGTGGCTCGAAAAGGTCAAAACAATATATTCTGTCAAATATTATTTTACTGTCATTTCATCTGTGTCATTCTCAATGCAGTATAAAGGAAAAATGTGCATCCAGTTAATTTCTCAGGTAATATTTCCTCTGTTATAAGCTGCACTAATCCTTTTCAGCCCTGACTTTCCTGTTTCTCAGTGTTGCATTATCTCTGTGAATGTGGATCCTGCAGCTACAACTCAGCGCGCAGGCAGCTTTTGCAGCGGCAGCAGGATAACATCTCAACTCTGAGGATAATGAGATGGATCACCTGCATGGCAGCACTTGCTAAGTTACATGGCTTTAACTATCTATCAGCGCACTCATTCCAAGCCACTTCAACCTCCCATAGCTCAGATAGGCTGTCCCCTTTTTGATTGTGGAAACCTCTGCTTTCAGACTTTCCTCATATGGAAATGAAATTACCATTCTGTTGCTGCTATGAGGCGTCACTAAATCACTCACGGTTTTCTGATCACAGCCCCTTCCTGATGCCAATGAACCACATTTAGTTCCCTCATCAGAAGCTTGCTAACCTTGCTAAAAGAAGGCAGGCTGTAAAGACCTGGTTTGTCTGAAGCTGTTCATGGCAGGTTATTGTCAGTGATGCCTATTTGTGCCAGCCATGAATGATCTGCTATCAATTTAAATTGTAAAAAGCGACTGCCCTTTTTGCTCCTGCTAATGGCGATGTATTCATTTGTATATCTTCTGGTTTGTCATGAAAACCTTTTCATGCCAAGAGCTTTTCAATTTTTAGAATTTCTATGAGTATCCAATCTTCTGAATTGAAGAACAAACTGATTCCAGTTTTTATGGAATCTATCATTCAAAGTCAAGGTTAAGTGTGTGGCTTTGAATTTAGCAGAAAATGTTCCAAACCTGTCCTGTCCCACGATTATAAAAAGTAACCTAACTTATATTTTTCTTATTTCTTATATAAGGGAGATAATGTCCATCCATGATCAGACTGCAGAGGCAGCAATCTAAGGAAATCCAGACCTCTGTTTTTCTGGTGGATCCCAAGGAGTTCCCTGGGCAGCTGAGAGATGTAATCCATCCAGCATGTAATGGGTCTTCTTCCCAATCCAGTTGCATCGTAAACAAATGCCCGAGCTACTCCATCCTCTCGATGTGGAGGAGCAGCGACTTGGATGACCCAGCTTCTTACCCCCAGGTTCATCATCTTCAAACCTCACCATCCTCATACTTCTGAAATAACTTCTGCTTTGATTTGAGTGCTTAATTAGGCTGACATCTGCATCCGAGGGGGAGGTCACTCTGCATTTGGCCCCCCGGCTCAAAGCCTCATCCCAGTGTTACCTCTCTATCTTTATCACCCAGTAAAAACTATTAAACGGGATTCCCCACTGAGATTGCCTCTTGTAGACTCATATTTCAGTCTATCTGATTTATTATATTTTTTTTTGTCAAAGTAGGAAGGTTTTCCAATCACTGAGTTTCCAAAATAAAGGAGTATGTATGTTAATCAAAGAAACTGTCAAAACAAAATAAATATGAACAAAATAAAAGTCACCTGTTTACATTGAGGTTAGATGTTCAAAACAATGAACTACTAATAGGTTATAAAAAAAAAAAGTTTAAAATGATAAAAAGATATTAGACTACATCTTAATATTCATGCAAATGTTACATCATAATGCAAAGCAAAACTGAAAACACATGAAATAAAATTTGTACTTATATCAGAAATCACAAAAGAAGTAAGATCCAGATAAATTATATCAGCTTATCCGCCTCTTTTAAAGATATCCATTTTTTCAAGTACATGACAAGAAACAATGAAATGGGAAATATTCAAACTTAATGAAAGAAAAGAAAAAGAAAAAATCTTGATCCAAGTTTTCTGAGAGTTTTCAGAGGCTCTGCTTATCCACAACGACAAAGGTGACGTTCTGGATGACAACATGGGACACAACCTTATGAGGTGAACTCATACATTTCTAGCCTCTGATTTGTTGTTTCCAACTGAAGACAAAAGGTTCCATTTTTGTTCACTGTGTATGAAGTAAGCATTTCCAAATCATCTGCTGCTTAGCTGAATGTCCCTTCCATCACCTCACGCCTGCAGTCTTGAAGTGTTGCACTGCTGAAAAAAGGTGTTTCTTCCTTTAGTGCTACAGTTTTTTATGTGGTTAAGCTTTTTGATATGCTTCTGTATGAAAAGCTTAGACTTGTCTTCCTGTTGCAGCATATCTTGCAGACATCCTGCAAACACTTTGTTAAACATCATTTGACAGTTTATAAAGTCCCATCAAAATCACAGAATAAACAAATCACCAAAAATAAAAACTGAGTTATAAGGATTATAAAAGGAGATATTCAATAACACAATGAACTTTTGAGTTAAAATGCTAAGCATGTGATTCCACATGCTAAGTGGATGGCTAAATAGCAGGATAATTCTTTTTCATTAAAATCAGAGGAATAGTTGCTGTACGTTTTTAACACTTGGCACATTCAACACCCTCCCTTGAAAATTTTTGCAGACATTATCCCTGAGCCCAGCAGTCAGCAGATGACTTGATAGCCATGATCGGTTCATCCTGACACCAGACCAAAGCCCAAGGCTAACATCAACAAACTCATAGACTTCTACATGGTTGGGAACCAGGTGAGGTGGGGACTCCATGTATGCCGGTCCAAAGTGGTGGACCACCAGTACAGACCCCTCAATCTTCCTCCACAGGTCTTCAGTGGCCAGCACTACATCTACACGGTCGGCACCCCTCCCACCGTCACAAAGTGAATGCATTTTTCAGTTTTCTGGATGTGCATGGGCATGGTGGTGCATCCACAAGATTTTCCCATTCAAAAACGAATTGAACTTCATTTTTGGGATCAGACTGGGTCAGGGGTCAGGGTCACACAGAAGCATGACATCAGTCTGCTGGTGGGTCACAGTGGCCATCTGAGCATGTGTAAAATCTTTCCAAACCACTGTTTTATATATCGCATTTATTTTCAGGATCTTAGGCTTTCTGTTTACTTGACTTAAACAGCTCAATTACTCGGTTTTAGCATGGCTGCTAGCTCTCTTCTCACACCCCGGTCCCCTGCCTTTTCTTGCTCGGTGTGTCTGATGTTTAACTACTCCTCCGCCTCCTTTAGTGATAATGGTAGTTGTACTAAGTGAAGCAGCTTGCCAGCTTTGGAGGCGAGGCTCTGTGAGTTAGAAGCCCAGCTCCGCACTCAGTTAGGGAAGCAGTTAGTTAGCAAGCCCCCATTAGCCAGTACGGAGCTACCAGCCAGATCAGCTAACACTAGCGGTCCCTCAGCAGTTCCCACGCAGCCGGGAGTTGAAGCGGGCTGGACGACGGTCAGGCAGAAGCGTAGCCCCAAACCAAAACCCACTGGCCACCACCGACCTGTTCACGTTTCTAACAGATTTTCCCCGCTCGGCGACACACCCGCTGAGGCAGAAACCCTGATTATAGGTAGTTCCATAGTCAGAAACGTGGCACTAGAGACACCGGAGACCATAGTCAAATGCATTCCTGGGGCATCGAATCATATTTGAAACTGCTGACTAAGGCTAAACTTAAATACCGTAAGATTGTAATTCACGTCGGCGGTTACGCCAACCGAAGGTCACTCCAATTAATGTTGCTTCATTGTGTAACTTTGCCAAGAGCATGTCGGACACTGTAGTTTTCTCTGGTCCCTTGCCAGATTTAATCAGCGATGACATGTTTGGCCGCATGTCATCTTTCAACCGCTGGTTGTCTAGGTGGTGTCTCGATAACAACGTGGGTTTTATAGATAATTGGAGCGCTTTTTTGGGAAAGCTTGGTCTTATTAGGAGAGATGGCATCCATCCCACGTTGGATGGAGCCGCTCTCTTATCTAGCAATATGGACTCTTTTATTAGTCAGCTAAATTGACAACTCAGAGTTGGGACCAGGAGGCAGAATTGTAGTTCGACACACTTTCTTGCAGCTTCCCACCTGCCGCCGCCCACCCAAAACCCCATTCCGACCTTATACAACTCCCCAGCAGTAAGAATTAAACAACATAAAAACACTTTTGGGGTTAATCGTGAAAACCTCATAAAAATAAAAACAATAGATCTAATAAAATCTGAAAATAAGACAATAAAGTGTGGCCTACTGAATATCATCCCTCCCAAATAAGTCTTTATTAGTCAATGACTTGATAGGTGATAACCACGTTGATTTATTCTGTTTTACGGAAACCTGGTTACAGCAAGAGGCATATGTTAGTATTAATGAAGCTACGCCCGCTAACTATTTAAACTTTCACATTCCTAGAACTACAGGCAGAGGAGGAGGTGTTGCAGCGATTCAGTCAGAATTATTAATTAGTCCTAAGCTCAAAACTAACTATAAATCCTTTGAATTCCTGACATTAAATTTATCTAATCCTAACTGGAATTCAGAGAAACCGCTCCTTTTAGCAATAGTGTATCGTCCACCTGGACCTTACTTCAAGTTTCTGAGCGAATTCTCCGATCTCTTATCTGAGTTAATGCTGACTACTGATAAAGTCATTGTACTAGGTGATTTTAATATTCATGTTGATGATGAAAATGATAGTTTAAACATTTCCTTTAGCTCTATTCTAAACTCAATTGGGTTTTCACAAAATGTCAATGGTGCCACTCACTCTCATGGTCATACTCTTGATCTTGTTCTAACATATGGTATTGAGACTGATAAGCTCAAAGTAGTTCCATAAAACCCTGTCTTGTCCGATTACTTCTTATTAACCTTTGAATTCAATTTATTTGATAACTCACTGACCAAAAATAAATTATACTATAATAGATGCTTATCTGACAATATTATTACAAAATTCAAACAATCAATTGAATCAACTTTTTCACCTCTACCTTGTATTAGCATGACTGAGAGTCCCCTTTTAAGCTTTACTCCTGCTCAGATTGATCAACATGCTGACACTATAACAGCTTCAATGCGAACAATTTTCAATAACGTTGCTCCCCTAAAGAAAAAGAAATTGGGTAAGATTATGAAGGCTGCCTGGTTTAATTTCCAGCTTCAAGCTCTAAAACAGGTGTCAAGGCGTTTGGAAAACAGATGGCGATCATCAGGATTAGAGGAGTCTTGTTTAACCTGAAAATAAAATTTAATTGTATACAAAAAAGCCTTACGTGCGGCAAGAACAGCTTATTATTCATCATTAATAGAGGAAAACAAAATCAACCCTTTGTTTCTTTTCAGCATTGTAGCCAGGCTTACTAGGAGTCGGAGCGCTGTTGAGCCATGTTTTCCTTTCTCATTTAGCCGTGATGATTTTATGTATTTTTTCTGGAATGAAATTGATACTTTTAGAGATCAAATCCACAAAATTCTTCCTTCTACCTATAATGTTGAGCCTGTTGTGGTCTCCGATGCATCCTTAGAATCACGATCTGACTTGTGTCTAAATAGTTTCTGTGCTGTCCAACCCTCTGAATTAACTAAAATAAGGACATTTTTTAATCTTTAAGGACATGTTCCCTTTAACTGATACATCACTATAAAATCTTATCAATATATCTTTAGTGACAGGATATGTACCACAATCATTTAAAACTGCTGTAATCAAGCCTTTACTTAAAAAGCAATCTAGACCTATATCTAATCTCCTGTTTATGTCCAAAATTCTGTAGAAAATAGATTCAGCTCATCAACATGTCCACCTAAGCAGAAATAATTTATTTGAAGAGTTTCAGTCAGGATTTAAAGCTCAACATAGCACTGAGACGGCATTGGTGAAAGTTACGAATGACCTTCTTATGGCCTCAAACAAAAGATTTCTGTCCGTACTTATCTTGCTTGATCTTACTGCTGCATTTGATACAGTCGATCATAACATTCTGTTACAGAGACTAGAAAAGGTGATTGGAATTACAGGTACAGCGTTAAGCTGGTTTAAATCATATTTATCTGATAGACTTCAGTTTGTTCATGTAAATGACAAGTCCTCCTCACAAACTACAGTAACTCATGGAGTTCCTCAAGGTTCTGTACTTGGACCAATACTCTTCACACTATATATGCTCCCTTTAGGCAAAATTATTAGACAACATGGAATAAACTTTCATTGTTATGCAGATGATACTCAGATATACTAAACCAGATGAAACAAATCAGCCCGATAGGCTACAAAACTGTCTCATCGACATCAAGACTTGGATGTCTAGAAATTTTCTCCTTTTAAACTCAGATAAGACGAAGTAATTCTCTTTGGATCTGAAAAACTCAGGGCTAATTTTTCCAGTTTTGTAATGAACCTGGAAGGCATTACTTTAGCTTCCAGTGCTACAGTGAGAATACACAATAACACAATATAGCCAAAATTAGGGACATTCTGTCTCAGAGTGATGCAGAAAAACTGGTTCATGCTTTTGTTACTTCAAGCCTAGATTACTGTAACTCTCTATTACTGGGCTGTCCTAAATATGCCCTGAAAAGCCTTCAGCTGATCCAGAATTCTGCAGCCAGAGTCCTGACCAGAACCAGCATGAGAGATCATATTTCTCCAGTTTTAGCCTCTCTTCATAGGCTACCTGTTGAATCTAGAATAGAATTTAAAATCCTTCTCCTTACATATAAAGCTCTCCACAACCAAGCACCACTATATATCAAAGACCTCATTGTTCCTTATATACCAAGCAGAGTACTTCGTTCGCGGACTGCAGGCTTACTTGTGGTTCCTAGAGTCTCAAGGAGCCGAGCAGGAGGCAGAGCCTTTGGTTATCAGGCCCCTCTCTTATGGAATAAGCTCCCAGTTAGTGTTAGGCAAGCAGACACTCTCCCTACATGTAAGACTGTAAGACCCCCCAATAACAGTGTTGCATCATTAACATGTATGTCTCCTTGGCCGGGAGTAGCACTTCCATTTGTCTGTTGTCTTTCTGTCCTCTTCCCCCCACACAGCAGAGGCAGATGGCTGCCTGTTCTTGAGCCGGGTTCTGCCGGAGGTTTCCCTCCTGTTAAAAGGGATTTTCCTTCCCACTGTTGCCAGTGTGCTTGTTCAGGATGGGAGATTGAGTTGGACCCTCTTACTTAATCTGTAGATTTCCTTATATAGGCTATTATGAACTGGTTTTCATTATGTTTTCTTCTCTGTCTGTAAAGCGTCTTGAGATGGCACTGCCGTGATTTGACGCTATATTAATAAAGTTGAGTTGAATTGAAAAGTCATGTTCGGTTTGAATGGTTTTAAGACGGCATCTCTGTCTGATTCTAATGTTCACATCAATTTCCAGCATTGGTGTTTAAATGAAGAGTGTTCAAACTCTTTATCTTCCTCCCAGATTATGGAAAGGGTAACTATATCCGAGTTTTGAGCATGGCTCACCTGTCCTTGACACCTGGATTGTTGAACTGACTCAGGCAGCGCAGACTTGTAGGTACCACCCGGTTCTGATGAGCCTCACTCCGAGATTTCAACCTGAACAGTGGCTTCTCCTCCATTGGAAAGGGTTGTAAGGTCTGGTCATTCTGTGGTTTGGTTGGAGCGGCGAATGTCCCATTTTTGGGATCAAAAGTCCCAATAGTCCCTACTCTGGATCCAAGAAATGTTGTCATGGCTTTGCCTGACTGAACACCAGTCTTCAGAGAACTTGTGAGCAATGATCAAGTCCTCAGGATTCTTTCCAACCATCTTGTCAGGGTGATCACAAAAAACCTGGACGTCTTTGTCGCAGAAGTTGGGAAGAGTAGAGGTTTTGCTGTTTTTTGGAGCAGATGTGAGCGACTTCAAAGTGGAACAGCAGAGTTACTCTACACAGGGCCACATGTATGGTTTCCTGTCAGTCACACACGTGACAGACACGGCCCTTACCAAGACGCCACAGCAACAGTCATAAGGTCCTGGTTAAGGCCCCTATCAGAGACCAGGTCTGATGCATTCCATACGATGGTGTTAATGTGTAGATGATAGAGGAGAATTCTGGTACGTCCCACTCTGCAGAAGTCTGCGGGGTGATCTGGATTGTTAAATCTGGAAACAAAGCTTCTTATCATATACATTTAAACCCAAACAGCGCAGAAACAAAGTTTACAACAAGCTCAACTGCTCCGTTAGTCAGTGTGGGACTTGGGGCTTTTGACGGTCCTTGTATTCTCGGCCCAAACCAAATCTCGTCAAAAACACAGATCCCACACTGTACACAAGACTCTGCCTCATAAGGCTCCCAAAGCGGGAACCTGTCTGGTACCCCAAAGTTTGTCCCCACCCCCACCTGCATGGCCTACTGAGCTAAAAAAAATACTTGTATTTTCCCAGGAAGTCTGTTATTACTCAAGTAAATCTATTTTTTTTCCGTAACTGACTTATTATGAAAAACCTCTCCGTTAGTTAAAGTTACTAAATTGTTTCACACTCACGAATCCGACCACAGCTGTGCCGTACAGTTCAGGTCGGGCCCCAAATTTTTGCTTTGGGTTATCTGTGAGTATCCATACCTCGTCTCCTGTTGAGAGAGGGGGGACGAAGGTAGTGTATTCAAAAGTTGGCTCTTCAAAAGTTCTGACGTCGGTTTCAGACAACAGCAAACATGACAACGGTGGAGGACATCTTGGGAATGGAAATTTTTAGAAAGACACATAAGGAAGAGACCCCATGGTCTGTTTTTTTCTTTTCGCAGGTTGCGTGTCAAGCTGCACACACTGCCCACATGTTTCACGCTGATACTGCTGTTTTCTCTGTCAGGGAACACAAACACATCCACAAAGACTCCTAAAAGTGGACCAAATTATGCACTTACATGACGCAAAGAGAATACTCTGTATATGTCTACAGTGTGGAGCATAAATGGGCCTTAAGGGAGAGCCTGACCACCATGTGGAGGAAACTCATTTGCCTTCCGACTCAGCTTGTTCTTCCACACAATAGATCGATCCTGCACTGATCCCCCTTTCTATATCCTGCTGCATTCTTTCCTCACATGTGAACATGACTCCAGGATACCTGGATTCCTCCACTTGGAGCATGAGAATGAATGAATTCAAACAATCATTATAGTGTTTCTCAGTTAAACTCTGATTCTGTGTCAAAGTGATAACTGACAGGACATACTCGGGGTCTAGATGCTGGTAGAAAGGTTTAAAGAAGCAGCCTTCTGATGAGACCCCAGTTTGTGAGAAGGTGCTGCTGGGGAGGAGGTGTGATGCTTCATTCACTCTGGAAAGCGGATTGCAGCAGAAGTGGAATTTTGAAAAAGTGGGAAACAGGCAGATTGACTGGGAAAGACTGGAAACAGGATGACCACTGGATGTCATAATTATTCTGGGAGGTTTGACAGCATGGTGTAGAAGATCACAGTAGGTGAGAAAAAGCCCAAGAATCAAAAGAATTAAAGGGGGGATCAGGTCTCTTTACTGAACGTTCTCCAAAACTTCATTTTCAAGTCAACTGAGCCCCAAAATCAAAACTCAACTTTTGCTGCTGAACATGGAGTCAATCCTGCAAAAATACATAACAAGTACTAACTAGAAAGCTGTCATTTACATAAAGCCGGCATCAGAAATTTCACATAGAAATAATAACAAACAAACAAAAAAAAAGTCTATTTCAGACTGTGGAGAAGAGCTGCTCTTCATCCACCAGAGTCAGAATCCTCTGTTTGGGGAGCGCCATCAGTCAACATTAAGTGAACCAAATTACTTGTTTATAAAACCTTATTGTCTGTCAGTCCTTCTGTCACCTTAGGATCATGAAACCCAGCTTCTTGTCGAGTGAGTGACTCCTGAACGCCGGAGCATCAAGCCTCCTGTAAACAAAGTCCGTTTACTGAATAAAGAATGAATAAGTCTGGGCTTTTGACTGAAAGACATCACACAATCATAAACAGACTTGATAACCAAAAAAAAGCAAACATGACATTCTGACAAGAAAAGCAAATGGCATTATAGGAAATACGGTGCTCCCTGGACGATGTTAATAAATACAAAGTAAATGTACAAAAGCCCAGATTGGACATTTTGAAATGCCGTGTGCATCGTGTTCAGGCTATTCCTGCCTGTTGCCCGCAGCTGCTGGTTTCATTTCTTTATTTAAAAGGAATACATCATTAGAAGGTTTTGCCGAGGGACACATGCTTTCTGTTGGTGCCCATTAACTTCTATTTATATTTCATGATTTATTTACCAGAACCTTATTAGCATTAATTTATCAGGAAGGAACGACACAAAAGGCCACACTTTGCTTCACACAAATGGAAAACCTGCTAAATAAATAAATAAGTAGACACCAAAGAGCTCAGTAGGACTCTGTTAGCAGATGCAACACACCCGTAGCAAGCAATTGCGTGTTTATGTATTTAAACCACTGCAAGTCATTTCACACGCTGGTCAAATGTAGAAATTCAGTTTTGTTTTAGCTGTGAAATTTAAATAACAAAACTTTATTATCACTGTTATTAATCTCTCCCAAACAGTCTCTTGTATATTGTATAATTGTCTAAGAAATAAAATTAGTGAAGGGCATTTTTAATACTGTTGTCTAATTATTACATCTACTTATACACAAATACTGAGACGCTGTAGCCAGGAATACAGTTAAGGCTCTGTTCTTTCTGTTGTAAAGCTGGATCTTAATGTTCTCACACAAATGCAATGCAAAATAATGAAGTAAAAATTTAAAAATGAATGATTAAACAAAGAAGAAAAACAGTTTTATGAAGATAAAAGATGAAGAAACATAAGTCTCACCAGTCTGGCAAGTCTTACACCATTTCTGGCCATTTCTGATTCAACTAACCAAGCAATAGTTTCTGGATGGGGGGGCGGGAGTACTCAGAAAGACCCTGTGCATCTACAGGGAGACCATGGAAACTCCCTGTAGAAAAGAACCAGCTAAGATGTGAACCAGAAATTGTCATGGATTGGACTTTTTGCATTTGATTTTAGCTACGGATTCCTGTTTTTATTTTGTACTTTTCCCAGGTTAGTTCCATTTTGTCTTCTTTCCTGTTTTGCCTGTTCAATCAGTTCACCTGGACTCAATCAGTTCCTCCATTTCACCTGTCTTATAGCCCAGGTGATTTATAGCCATTGGTTTCTGTTCCCACTTGCTGGTTCGTTCTGTCAGTTTCATGTATTTGTTTCATGTGTTAGTTGGTTTATCTTCAGTATAGTTTTTGGATTAAAGCATCTTGATTCTGCATCCCTGGCTCCCGTCTCTGCCATTTGGGTCCACACCTCTACCTCCACTCCATGACAGAAAAGTTCTGAGATGTTAACACACTACAGCCCACGCTGTGGAAAACCACACAGACATTCTGAACCCATGCAGCGCATGTGTACTTTGAGGCTTACCTGAGAATTAATGTGTCGCTCCACATGCAGATTATAGAAAATATCAGATGTGTGGGCCCTGATTGGTTGTTATTTCATCTCCATGCTTTAACTAATCTTGACTCAGGGCTCCCCATCACACACAGGCAGGGTATTGGGAGGTGTGCACGTGGCGCTGGGTGGTGAGAAAGGCCATCAAGGTGGTCTTGATCGCTGCACCCAGCCTCGGCTCACCTCCCAGTTTTAATTACACTTAGACACCAAACACCAAAACACTGACGACTCACATGATTAGGGGGAAGAGCATGCGGTGTATGGTGGGCGGGGCTGCTTAGGTGGTCCCTCTCCCAACACCGCGTGGCAATTCCCTCAGTTTTAATTGCAACTAATACATACTTCACAATCAGTCATAAGCGGGGGGGAGGCAGGGACGATAGGGTCTTCTCATGCCCCTGCTCTCGGGGCTTTACTGGGGGGGGGTACGGGTGGGGGAAGAGTGCCGTCCATTAGGCCTAAGTCTGGGCTGGCCTGGCTGTAGGAGGGTTGTCGCCGGCCCTGGGGGGGTGCTGGGTCGGCTGCATCTGTGGGGTGGTGGGGGGGACGCTGTGAGTGGTGGGCGGTAATTATGGGGGCCCTGATCGGGGCCATCCTGTCCTCTGCCCCCTCTGAGGTATCTCACATGGGACATGATGGAGGGGTGAGGTGAGGATGTGTGGGAGTGGGTGTATGGGGTTACAGATGGATGGTGGGATGGCTGGGGGGGGGATTAGGGTTGGGGATATAGGTGGGTAGGGGATAGGGATGTGTGAGGATGAGTAGATGTGTGTGTGGAGGGGTATGTTGGCGCGTGGGTTGTATTGGGGGTGTGCCTGTGTTGGAGGAGTGAGGGTATGTGTGTGTGTGTGTGTGTGTGTGTAGGGGGGGGTGTATATGCGGAATGGGATGTGTGAGTGAGGGTGAAGTTTGGAGGGGGGCTATGGGTGGTGGAGGGGTGTTTGGTGGGGCATGTGTGGTTGGGTAGAAGTAGAGGGATGGGGTGGCGGGGTGTGAGCGTGTGTGTGTGTGTGTGTGTGTGGGGGGGGGGGGGGGGGGGGGGGGGGTGAGCGTGTGTGGGGGCGGGGGCGATTGGGGTTCGTGTGACTTGGTATGGGTGAGTGAGTAGAGGTGGGGTGGGGTTGTATATGTTATGGATGATGTGCATGGATTGCAGAGGGTTGTGTGGATGGGGGTTGAGAGGGGAGTGCGTGTTTGGGGGGGGGGGGGGGGGGGGGGGTATGCATGTATATGTGTGAGGGGAGTGCGTGTTGGGGGGGGGGGCGGGGTATGCATGTATATGTGTGTGTGGTTTGGTGGTGGGGGGGTGGTGTCCTGTACCCGGGGGCGCAGCTGGTGCGCTGGGGTGCGACCTGGCTGCCGCTGGGTGGCGGTCTGGGGATCCTGGTCCTCCGTCGGTGTGGGCTGTGCCCTCTGCCTGCGGGGGCGGGGGGCTGCTCACGGGCTCTTGGGGCCCTGGGGCCTGCGCTCTGTCTGCCCTAGGTGGCCGGTGCCCGGCGGGATCAGCCCTTGCCGGCCTGGGCCTGCTGGGGCCTGTTCCCCCTGACTGCGGGGGACTCTGGTTGGGCACCTCCTTCGCCACCTCCTGGGCAGATGCATGGCTGGCTCTGGAGTGGGGGGGTTGGGATCTGTACCTGGGGGTGACTGTCGGTTACCCGGGTCTCTGGGTTCTCCTGGCCTTCCTCTAGCTGTAGGCGGGCGGGGTCACATTGGCATGATCACTCTTCTCTAAACACGTTCCACTCTGAATGTTCTGCATGAATGTTCTGCATGTGTCACAGTCACTGAGTCATCCAGCAAGTTTATTCACTAACAGCAGGTACCTCTCTTTCTGTCTTTTTGACTTAACTTGCTAGTTTCTGGTCTTCATGATTGTCAACGGTTTTGTTCTCCACGAATCTAGAGTTGGCTTGTGTGGGTGTATATATTTATGTGTGTGGGTGGGTATGTGTGTGTACTTATGTGTATGTGTATGTGTATGTATGTATGTGTATGGATATGTATATATGTATGCATATGTGTGAGTGTATGTGTATGTGTGTGTATGTGTATGTGTATATGTATGTGTATGTATGTGAGTATGTATATGTGTATATATGTATATATATATATATATATATGTGTGTGTATGTATGTGTATATGTATGTATGTATATCTATCTTTATGTATGCATGTATGTGTACATGTGTGTGTATGCATGTGTATGTATGTGTATATGTATGTATGTATGTATATATGTATATATATAATGTATGTGCGAGTGTATATACATATATATGTAGGTGGATATGTATGTGCATATACATGTATGCATTGATCTCTTTCTTTTGTTTTTTTTTTTGTTTTTTTTTTTATGTTCTCTTTTCTGTTCTCTTTCTGCCCCTTTCCTGTCCTTTCCGGTCGGGTCCAGTAGCATAAACTCTGTAATACAAGCTATTATCCAAAACAAATTGAAAAATAAAATAAGAATCAAGAAATACAAGGGGATCATTACATCTACAAAAGTTCCCCTTGGCAAAATAAATTTGCTCAGCAGAACACAGCATCCAGAACATCAGTCTGCTTGCTTAAATGCTGGACAAGACAAAAAAAATAAAAATAAAAAAAAAAAAAAATAAATAAAAATCTTGACTCAGGGCTCCTTTGGTACTTCTCAGTATGTTGCAGTGTTGTTTTTCATTTAAACAAGCTGTTCTTGCACCTTTTCTCCCTTTATATTATATTTACATGTGATATAAATCCATAAATATTCATTCTTACTTCATTAATGCCATCCATCCATCCATCCATCTTCTGCCGCTTATCCGGGGTCGGGTCGCGGGGGCAGCAGCCTAAGCAGGGAAGCCCAGACTTCCCTCTCCCCAGCCACATTTGCCAACTCTGCGGGGGGGATCCCGAGGCGTTCCCAGGCCAGCCGAGAGATGTAATCCCTCCAGCGTGTCCTGGGTCTTCCCCGGGGTCTCCTCCCAGAGGGACGTGCCTGGAACACCTCACCAGGGAGGCGTCCAGGAGGCATCCTGACCAGATGCCCGAGCCACCTCAACTGGTTCCTCTCGATGCGAAGGAGCAGCGGCTCTACTCTGAGCCCCTCCCGGATGACTGAGCTCCTCACCCTATCTCTAAGGGAGAGCCCGGCCACCCTGCGGAGGAAACTCATTTCAGCCGCCTGTATACGAGATCTCGTTCTTTCGGTCACGACCCACAGCTCATGACCATAGGTGAGGGTAGGAACGTAGATCGACTGGTAAATCGAGAGCTTCACCTTCTGGCTCAGCTCCTTCTTCACCACGACAGACCGGCGCAGAGCCCGCATTACTGCAGACGCCGCACCGATCCGTCTGTCGATCTCACGCTCCATCCTTCCCTCACTCGTGAACAAGACCCCGAGATGTTTAAACTCCTCCACTTGAGGCAGGACCTGACTCCCGACCCGGAGAGGGCAATCCACCCTATTCCGGCTGAGGACCATGGTCTCAGATTTTGAGGTGCTGATTCTCATCCCAGCCGCTTCACACTCGGCCGCGAATCGCTCAAGCGAGAGCTGGAGATCACGACCAGATGAAGCCAACAGGACCACGTCATCCGCAAAAAGCAGGGACCCAATCCTGAGGCCACCAAGTCGGATCCCCTCAACACCTCGGCTGCGCTAGAAATTCTGTCCATATAAGTTATGAACAGAATCGGTGATAAAGGGCAGCCTTGGCGGAGTCCAACCCTCACCGGAAACGAATCCGACTTACTACCGGCAATGCGGACCAAGCTCTGACACCTGTCGTACAGGGACCGGACAGCTCGTACAAGGGGGTCCGGTACCCCATACTCCCGGAGTACCCCCCACAGGAGCCCCCGGGGGACACGGTCGAATGCCTTCTCCAGGTCCACAAAGCACATGTAGACTGGTTGGGCAAACTCCCATGCCCCCTCCAGGACCCCAGAGAGGGTATAGAGCTGGTCCACTGTTCCGCGACCAGGACGAAAACCACACTGCTCCTCCTCAATCCGAGATTCGACTATCCGGCGGACCCTCCTCTCCAGGACCCCTGAATAGACCTCACCAGGGACGCTGAGGGGTGTGATTCCCCTGTAACTGGAACACACCCTCCGGTCCCCCTTCTTAAAAAGGGGGACCACCACCCCAGTCTGCCAATCCAGCGGTACTGACCCGATGTCCACGCGATGCTGCAGAGGCGTGTCAGCCAGGACAGCCCCATAGCATCCAGAGCCTTAAGGAACTCCGGGCAGATCTCATCCACCCCCGGGGCCTTGCCGCCAAGGAGCTTTTTGACCACCTCAGCGACTTCAGCCCCAGAGATAGGAGAGTCCACCCCTGAGTCCACCAGCTCTGCTCCCTCATGGGAAGACGTGTTGCTAGGATTGAGGAGGTCTTCGAAGTATTCCCTCCACCGACCCACAACGTCCCGAGTTGAGGTCAGCAGCTCCCCACCTCCACTGTACACAGTATTGATGGAGCACTGCTTCCCCCTCCTGAGCCGCCGGATGGTGGACCAGAATCTCCTCGAAGCCGTCCGGAAGTCTTTCTCCATGGCCTCGCCGAACTCCTCCCATGCCCGAGTTTTTGCCTAGGCAACAGCCGAAGCCGCATGCCGCTTAGCCCGTCGGTACCCATCAGCTGCCTCCAGAGTCCCACAGGCCAAGAAGGCCCGATAGGACTCCTTCTTCAGCTTGACGGCATCCCTCACTGCTGGTGTCCACCAACGAGTCCTGGGATTACCGCCACGACAGGCACCAACGACCTTACAGCCACAGCTCCGGCTGGCCGCCTCAGCAATAGAGGCACGGAACACAGCCCATTCAGACTCAATGTCCCCCGCCTCACTCGGGACATGTTCGAAGCTCTGCTGAAGGTGGGAGTTGAAGCTCGCTCTGACAGGGGACTCAGCCAGACGTTCCCAGCAGACCCTCACAACACGTTTGGGCCTGCCAGCTCTGACCGGCTTCCCCCCCCACCATCTGAGCCAACTCACCACCAGGTGGTGATCAGTTGACAGCTCCGCCCCCCTCTTCACCCGAGTGTCCAAGGCATGTGGCCGCAGGTCCGACGATACGACTACAAAGTCGATCATCGAACTGCGGCCCAGGGAATCCTGATGCCAGGTGTACATATGGACACTCTTATGCTGGAACATGGTGATCGTTATAGACAATCCATGACGAGCACAGAAGTCCAATAACAAAACACCATTTGGGTTCAGAGGGGGGGGAACATGCCTCCCAATCACTCCCCTCCAGGTCTCACTGTCATTGCCCACGTGAGCATTGAAGTCCCCCAGCAGAACAATGGAGTCCCCAGAAGGAGCACCCTCCAGCACTCCCTCCAAGGACCCCAGAAAGGGTGGGTACTCTGAACTGCTGTTCGGTGCATAAGCACAGACAACAGTCAGGACCCGTCCCACCACCCGGAGGCGGAGGGAAACTACCCTTTCATCCAGCGGGGTAAACCCCAACGTGCAGACACCAAGCTGGGGGCTGATGAGAATGCCCACACCTGCTCGGCGCCTCTCACCATGAGCAACTCCAGAGTGGAAGAAGGTCCAGCCCCTCTCGAGGGTACTGGTTCCAGAGCCCAAGCCATGCGTCGAGGTGAGTCCAACTATATCTAGTCGGAACTGCTCAACCTCGCGCACAAGCTCAGGCTCCTTCCCCATCAGAGAGGTGACGTTCCACGTCCCTAGAGCCAGCTTCTGCAGCCGGGGATCGGACCGCCAGGGTCCCCGCCCCTTGCTGCCGCCCAGGTCACATTGCACCCGACCCCTACGGCTCCTCCCGCAGATGGTGAGCCCACGGGAGGTCTTCATTAATGCCAACTGGGAAATTGAATTCAGCTTTTTACTCCTCACAGGACTTTGCTGTAGAGTAGAATAGAGAGATTTGGGGGGGGGATTTTTTAACCACCATGACAGCTTCATTGCCAGTTTGATTCTTTCATCACGGGAACTTTCCTTCAACTTCTTTTGTTGTTTAATTTTTTATTGTTTTTACCTTTTCCATCTATTTTGCCTTGTTTTTAACTGTCCTTTTATTCCATAAAGCATCTTTGAGTATTTTTAAAAGTGCTAGATGAATAAAATATGTTAATAATATTATTATTGAGCTCATTTTTCAGATGTTTGTGGTGGCATTTTACATAAACTTTGTTTTTTTTTTATTTACTACTAACTCTGTTTGCATACAATGCGACATTAACACAACCTCATACAGCACTATTAATCAAATCAAATTAAATTTACCCATCAAGTGCATTTAAATTTACAGCTGTCGGAGTGTTTTACACAAAATTAATGCAAAAGAACAACAGTAACAAAACAAATAAGTAGGGATGAATTAAAAGCACAAATGAGAACAAACACAAAACAAAAGCTATGCACTCTGAGAAGAATAAAAGGTTAAAACATTAAAGACTGAAAGCTGCAAATACAGTTAAAAGCCAAGGAGAACAATTATGTCTTCAGCTGAGTTTTCAAAGCATCAACAGGGAGAATACATTTAATTGATGGCTTTAGAAAAAACTCCACAAACTAACCCAGATCGGGGACAGTTATAAAGTCTGTAGGTAGAACCTTGGCAGAGGAATTCAGATATAATAAAGCGCCAACCCATCTAAAGGTTTTAAAGAACAAAGAAATATTAAAATCAATCCTGTATGTAATGGGAAATCCTACATTCTCCTTGAAGAGTGCTCTATCACCCTTACACACTGATGACCGCATCAGGGCCAATGTGGGGTTGGAAAGCTGAACAGGAAACGGAAATTCATCAACCTTTCTGATTGCTGGATAGCAGCTCTTTTGCTTACATAACCGAGGTGGCTTTCATATTACTCAAGATAAGGTTATACTGTTTTATAGTTTGAATCTGTGCCATCACATGTCAAGGTGGTTGATGATTATTTGGCTTTTTGCAAATCTGAAATATGCAGAGAAAGAGAGGTCAGCCCCATCCACAGCAGATTTTAATAAGAAGCAAAGCTTTGATTTGACTTTTTAGATGAGACTGTCTGCTGATTCAAGACAGACAATTTCTGCTCTCCATAAATACACTTTAATGCTTTTAACAGCGTGGAAGCAGACAGAAAGTAATTTCACTGCCTGTATTCTTGCAAATTTCTATGTAATATTCTGCTCTGCCATCAATATTAACAATTAGAAAAGCCATCAGATGTGCCTCCAAATTCAATCAATAGCTCCTATAATAAGCGTTCAGGAAATGCACTGCAGGGAGGTGATATATTTTAATGTGTCATTTGAGTGAGGTTAAGATCAGTTAGTGGTTAGAAATGGAACATAAACAGATTTTTAGTGTAATTCCTCCATCTGAAATGACCATATCTGGAATTTGTTCATTCCCTGTTGGGAACATGAAGGAAATTTACCACACAAAGTTTTTCTACATCAGAGCTGATGTTATTGCCAAGTCTATTTGTTTAAAGATAAAACGTATGCTTTCATTGTAAGGAAGGAAGATGGAGACCATCATATTCTCCATCAGTAACACAAAAATCTTTCACCAAAACATTTTTTTTTATTTCTGTTCAATAGTTCATCAGTGTTGTAGAATAATAAAATGTCCATCCATGTATTTCCTTCACCAGTCCAGTCCAGTCAAGGGTCGTGGGGAAGCTGGAGCCTATCCCAGCAATCACTGGGCAGGAGGTCGCCAGTCCATGGCTGGGCAGAATAAGAATAATTGGGCTAAATTAAACTTTTCTATGACACTGGTGTTACTGTCATGAATCTAATTTCACAGGTTGCCAGGGTAACATGTGGATACAACTTGTTATGACAAAGACTAACATTATTAAGTTATGGTCAGAAATGAGAGAGTAAATATGCTGGATTATGGCTACCAGCTAATTTTCTGTCTTCGGGAAGATAAAAAAAACGAACAAACAATACAATAAAACAATAGAAAAGAATAAAACATTTAACATGACATTGAGAATTTTTTTTTTTTTTAACGTTTACACATTTAAAGTGATTGTAAACTGTTTTGTTTTTGCCAGTGTCTGAGTTGTATTTTCAAAGTCAGAAATGTGGCACATTCTCTTATTACTTGTAGATAATTTCATTCTTAGTTGTAGAGTGTTACAGAATTTTGACAAAAGGCAGTTTCTAAAGTGGAGAATTTCACAGCCCCTCACAGAGAAAGCCTTGGACCTGAGTCCACTCTGAGTTCACAGGCTAATGCAGACAAAATGATTTGTAAATGCCCTCAAATGCAGCTACTAACATGTTGACTAGACGTTGCATATTTCTATTCAAAGACCTGTAACCAAAATAAATAAACAGAAAAATAGCAAAATAAAATAAAATAAAACAATTTAATCCACATGTTTTGGGGAGAAGGTCAGATTTAGCTACGACAGTCAAAACATTTAACATAACCTCAAAACAAATTCAACAAAAAATATCAAAAAAAGAAAAACACATTGAAAATGAATTAACTTTAGTATGTCACCCTGATTTAATTTAAAGCATGAACACTGACGCAAACATTCAATATTTCATGCAAAACTCCATTAGCAAGACTATGCGAGCAAAATCATGATTCAGACGGGGAAAATGATGCAGATGGTCCTCACAGATACAAGAATAAACACATCACAGAATTGTGCGCCTGTAACTGTGAAGCAACGTGTGTAGTTTAACTGCTGAGCAAGACGGAGAAAAAAAGAGCAAAGCGCTGCGAGGGAAGGGTCATATCTGAAGATCTTTCATTTCAGTCCTGGGCTTCAAAGGCTGCATTGAGTAAATGAGAGTTGGTGAGTGACCAGTAGGCTATCAGTAAATGGGTGGGCAGTGACACGGGGCTCATCATTGTGACAATTATGGAGACACACAGACACGTCAAAATTCCTAATGAATGAATTGTAGCTGTGGGCAACAGTCACATCTGTAATGTGTATATTTATGGGTTAAACAAGTAGTGGAACTTATATGATTATCTCTTCTAACCAGAGAAACTGCAGTAAGTGAACCATTATGTTGGATTGCTTTGTATGTTGATTTGTAGGGGATAAAGGGGGGGGGAAGCGGTTTGATTCTGTTCTGTTTGACACAGTGCACGTTGTTTATTTTCATACATACCACAGAGGGGACACGGCATCAGGCTGAGATCAATCCACTTTAATGCTTATGTGAGAGAAACATCTGGTTTTCAATTAGATTTTTAGCAAGCGTACAATAGGGGGTAACCTCAAAGTAGAGGTAGTGTCAGTGAGAGTGCAATAATAATGTGGCTAATGTGCCTATCGAGCGACGTGTGGATGGAGAGCTCAGCCTGCTGCAGTATCTTAAGATAGCTCTGCTCAGTCTGTTTATTCTGATAAGGTGCAATCTGATTGAAGCATGCTGCAGGAATATAAGACGTCTAACAGAAAATAACCTCAGTCAACAGCCACAGATTAATAAATCCACACCCGCAATCACACAAACATGATCCTGTCTTGTTGGTCTCATATTCCTGTTTGAAACCCCAACAGTTCTGCAGCCTATCTCTGCTGGCTTTTTGCCTGCATGAGTTTGAATAATACCCTCTGAGCATGCCAGGGGGTTATCAGCTTTCACCTCCTGGCAACAACCTGTCTTCTAAAGTTGTTGTTTTTTTTTCCCAAGCTGAGGTAGCTACATTTGACAATGCAAAGATAGCTGAAATAAATTAAAAAAAAAAAAAAAAAGAGGATCTGCTGGAGCTGATAAGAGCCCAGGATGTTAAAATTGATTACAGTTTGCTTTTCTCTGCATGTGGATTTTGCTGATGAGACCTAAATCTACCAATAATACTGTAGAAGGAATGGATTTGACTTATAACATCCTTTATCTGTAATAGCCAAAGAGCTTAGTTCAAGGGCCACTTTTGGGGCATTATGGGAGTTGATGGCTAGTTGGAAAACCGAACAGTTTCCTGCTATTATCTTCAATGAGGACAGACTCTGTGATCAGTGCAGAATTACAGCAGTGGGACTTGAGGTGTTTTACCTGATAACAACCCTGCATGTCTCTCCCTGGATGTGTCTGACATGCATGGCAAGGAGGAGTGACGCATGCTCCCCTGCTGTTAACACATCAGTCACCTAGGAATTGAGTGCAAAAGAACCTGGTGGTCCTGATGCCAGGCGGGTCAGCCTCGAGCCTGTGGTGATCCAGCAGCTGATCCACACACACTGGTCAACGCTCCTGCAACTGTGGACGTCACGGTCAACGAAAACAGCATGCCGCTCTTGACATGATCTAGTTTGAGACATAGAACCCTCTAACAGTGCATTTGATAATCCACCGATGTATTTAGTGTTCAAGTTGTTTCCAGCTGCAGAAAAAGCCTAAGAATAAACACATGAATCCTTTAATTGTGTCAAAAATTCACTTTCCTACAACCCACAGAGTCATTCATTATGTTTATGGATGATGAAATTCTTCTCAGGTTAGTTTGTGTCTTTCAGCCCATCCCTCCGCTTTCCCAGACAGACTAGTACATCTAAAGCCCAAGCTGTCTCACAGAGATTCCCATGACGGAGGGTTGCTAACCAACCAAGCAACACACAGAGAGATGAGTAATTAAAACCAAACAAAGGCCTTTAAAAGAAGACACTTCCATAATCTTACATTTAAAATGCAATTCATAGAACTTTGTGGTGAAAGAAAACATCCTTTAATGCTTTGCATGATCAATACCAGCAACCTGACATCACCGCTGAGATAATGATTAAACAATTTGAAAAGCACCATGCTGTGCATTGACTGTCAGGCACTGTCAGGTGGATCCAAGGGAAATTTGAACATTATGCAGCAAATACAGATGTATAATGGCCTCTTAAGTGAACATGAACCTCTTGACTTTTATTGAACATTCAGAGAATGGTTGCGTTTTATTATCAGAGTGCATTAAAACTGGAGTTGTTGGGAGAGATCTGAATCAGATTTATCTCGTACTTTCAAACAGAGCAAAACAAATGTGCTATTTGAAAGTAAACTGATGCTACACATGCAAATGAACCTAACTGCATCAATGATATTAACGTGTATGTAAACATGTAGAAACGGTATATGCTGTGTATAGATATATATGCAGTAGCAAAGTGTGCCTGTGGCTCTTGTTGATGGTAATCTGACCTGACAATATTTTCACTGTCCCCATGGAAGCAGGAAGGAGCCATCACACTGACTCAGTCAAACATGATCTCAAACATCATTTCTCCCTTTGTGGAAGAAGGAGGACTCGAGCTGGAAAATAACATTTAATTTAGGACCTTTCCAAGCAGAGGCATCAACACAACAAGACGCCCTCCATGACGTCGAACAACAAATAATTGTTAAACCTGACTTTAATGTTTACCATTAATTTGTTGTATGTTTGTATTGTCTGAAAATAAAAGGCATGAAGACTGAACCAAAAATCATAGGAATTACAATAAATAAATGATATAACATCAAAAAGATCAAAGTGGGTTTTAATAATGTTACATGGAGACCAAGACACAAAGCAGTGTTCAGTCAGAGAATCACATAGTTAAAGATTTCCATTGTCCTTCATCAGAATATGAATTTTCCTTTCATCTTTGTCCAGGTTGTTGCAATTATTATCAATAAATGATACAAATCACATGAAAGCTATAAAAGCAGCAAATGTGAGTGACTCCAATTCTCAAGATTCTTATGGTTTAGAAAACTACTGTTCCTCCACTTTGATTTCTTTAAACATATGAACGAGAATGTAAGCAAAACAAAAGCTGTGAGAGGTGTGCTTCTGTGTAGAGTAGCTTGAAAAGGTGCTGTGTATTGGCTGCTTTGATGCACAGTGTGCATGTTTACGTGGGATGCTGTTTGATGCAGAGAGAACCTGAGGAATCGAAGAAGGTGATGAGCTGCTGTTTGAGTACAAGCCAGCTTTGAGATGCGTAGGCTATACTATCTGTTCGGCTGCCAGAGCACAGGGTTGTGCTTTCGGTGTGATAACACAGGACCCGTGCATAAAACAGGCTTAGTCTTCTAGAAAAGTTCTTTAATCATCTTGATGCACTTAGTGAGCAAAGACTGTGGGAATTGAAGTGAGAAACTCAGGTCAGATAATGAGACTTACATCTGTAACAGAAAATGTGATTTCCTTGAATCCAGCAGAGGAAGAAGAAAAGCTCATTATCCTTATCGCTCGTCAGAGCCCAGATATCGATATTATGCATATTTTGTGAAGCTCTAGTCGGAAATGACCAGAATCCATCTTTTTTCTGTTTGCATTTCATGCGTCCATTTAAATATCCCATGCCTGCAGATGCACGAGGCCGATGCTGCAGTTTGTCCTGCCTCCATCAATGCTCTTCATTCTCGCAGCATTTTTATTCATTCCTGAGAAAGCTGATGGTTAATTGAACAGATGGATGATAATCGTGTCTGTTGCAAACTCTCCCTGGAGACCGTCCTCTCCCTCTGGTGGGGAACAGCCCAGTTTTCTGCATCCTATCGAGCAGCAGACAAAATGAAATGTGATGGGTGTGGGCAGAGAGAGGAAAACAGTTTATCAAGCCACAAACAGATGTTGCAACATTCTATAATTATAACTGACATTGATTTGCACTTAAACTAATCATTGCAACAGTTGAGTGCAATTTCACCATTTTCTCTGCAATCTCGTCTCTTCCAGGAAAAATTCTTTTCCATGAATTGATCTTAGTTTTAGACCTTTCTGTAGGTTTTGCACTTTATTCACGTCATCAAAGAGGAAAGCTGTCACAGGTGGAATTACTTGATGAAATGTGACAATTTCCTGAATGGGAAGCTTTCGCTTTAGAGAAGTCAGAATAATGTTCCAGCTAACAGCACGCCTGGAGCTGTCGCTGTGTGCGGCTCAAAGACACGTCAGAAGCTCGCGGGCTTCCTGTCACCTATTGTTTGGGACTGTCTCTGAACTTTCTACAATGCAAATCCGCTGCGAGGTAATCTCACGATCTGAGGAGTCACTTCATCAATGTCTGCTGTAAATAAAATGCATTAATCATGCGCAATCAGGAAATGCAACTTGTGGTGAGTTACGAACAGAGGACACAGCAGAGAGGAATTCAGACACATAACACTTCAATCACCACGTTATAAAACTCCTTCTTTTGTTCGAGTTATTCCAGCAGATGTATTTCTAGGTGCTGCTGCATTAATGTTACATGTTGCATAAAAAAAAGGCACAAATAAAATCTTGAACATCTGACAGCAAAACAACAGCTCTGCAGCATTAGTCTAAATTCCATTTTTCTCATTGTGAATTAAATTTGCTTTGCTCATTCTTCTCTTTTGTCAAACAAAGCAGAGCCTCCCTTATTTTTTCTTTTTAGTTTGTCTTCAAACAAAAAAAAGTTTGGTTGGAGAGATGAATTTCCTCTGTTGCATGGCTTAACAATGTTGGCTGCCTCTTTGATTCTGGAGTGCTCGAGCCGAACAGTTTGAGAGGAGCAGCTGTGGGCTGTGCCACATTTGACTTCTAAATGAATGCATGACATCCCACACTGACTCGGTGATCACACAGTTTATCAAACATGCACCCAAACAAAAAGAAATGCTGTCTATAAAACCTGATTTTCAAAACAGACTGAACTCTGAAACTCAGCCAAATATCTACGGCACACAGATGAAGGCACATCCCGACTTAACTTAAACAAAGTAAACCACACCAATATGTTGATAAATGCACGACAAGCAAAATATCCCCTTTAACTAGTTTTGGTTTTGGATGGAAACGCTTGCTTTTTTATTTAAAATAAATCAACACTCAAAGCTAAAAACAATGCAAATGCAGCTTAAAATCAATGATGCATGTTGAATGGGTTTCCTGCATTTCAAATAACTGAGCAATGAGCACTGTATGCTTCTAGTGGGAGCAATCTGATGCACACAGGTCTTTCGTTTCATTTATGTAAAAAAAAAAGGAAGTCCTGATGAAATAGAATAGCAGAGGAGGAGAAGTGGAATATATTTTCTAGAAATAACTGTGGTGGAATTGCCACACAGCGGAAAACTGGTCCAGTCCCAATTCTGCATTCCCTATTAGTGTTATATAAGAGATGTCAAGGCTGGCTTTGCAAATACTCCCCATGATGTTACGGGTTACTCATGCATGTTTTACATCCTGTAATGCTGCTTTGAGATTGGTCTGTTAAACCTCTGGAGGCTGAGAAATGACTCCTCTTGTAGAGGTCAAAGCCTTCGCTCTTCTTTTAAACATAAAAATGCCACAGTGTATACAATAGCTCAGTTGTGAGCATGTGTTTCTCTGGATGCAAATAGCTTTTACATTAAAAACATAGCAAGAGACAGAAAAAGATATATTCCTGTGTGTGTGTGTGTGTGGCTCATTTACACTGAGCTGTCACTGTTGCTCTCAGAAAACCGTTGTTTTTCTTTGCGGCGTAAAGGGGATCCAAAGGGTTTATTTTTTTTCCTCTAACTTTCACAAAGGTTTCTTTCTTGTGTGAACTTACCGCACACTTGCAGCAGTCATGCTTCTGGTTTTGACATAAAAGAAGCTTGAAACATAAAAGTTAAGATGAGAGGGTTTTGCATGCATCGAGCGGTGAATACAGGATGATTCATTTGGAGAAGACGGTGAGGCTGTTGTTGAACTGACCAGAGCACAGTTTGAGTGTGTAAAGATGTCTTTATTAAGTTGTGATAATTTAGATTTGCCCTGTTTGTCATGAAGTTCTCTGCTGTTTCCCAGATATATTGGCCCAGTTATGATCATGGCTGAGATGATCCACCAACGTGCAGTGAAAACTATGTACAGTATTTACAATATGTACACTTTTTACATTGCTCGTTCTCCAGCTCAATAACCACACTCTGATTCTCTTTGCTATGCTCTCGATTTGCTACAACTCCCCACCACTGCTCCACCCAGTTCTGCTGTGGATGAGCGTCTTATGAAAAAGCCCCACCCCAACAGGAACTCCCCAACAACCACATACTAACTGGATTTCCTCATGTTCCTCATGATTCACCACACAATTGACACATATCAAAATGTTTTATCAATTAGGGAGATTGAGTTGGAGCCTCCAACTCAATCTGTTGGTTTCCTTATACAGGCTATTATGAATTGGCTTTCATTGTGTTTTTTTCCTGTCTGTAAAGCGTCTTGAGATGGCATTGCCATGATTTGATTCTATATAAATAAAGTTTAATTGAATTACACGCAGTTCAACATCTTCATGTTAAGTATGTCAAGTTACATACAAAAATAAATACAAGACTCGGCGCGGCATGACGTTCAGTGCGTCCCGAGCCGGTGACGTCACTGCTGCATTGAGTCATACTCTGTCCAGTGATACAGTTTTACCTTCTCTCATCTCCAGCGGACATGGCAGATACCCAGGTGTCTAAGTTTCCCTCCCATACCCTGTTCCCAGTATAAGCACAACCATTAGGTGTGCACCCGTAATAGTTATATTGCTGACAGGTGTAATGTCTGGAATGTGAGGCTACATGGGACTGTGGATGTAGTACTGGGGATACAATGGTCCATACCAGTAGTCAGGTAGGTGGGTGTGGGCGTCTGTGACAAGGTGGCCTTGTCAAGTGCCTGAAATAAATGGTGCAGCAGGGTGGGGCTTGGAGAACCTCTGAGGTGAATGGACGCTGTGCATTCGCTGTTTTATACTCATGCTGCTCCAGAAAGCCCTGTTTCACTGTGTCTGGGGTTGGACCGTTCAACTCTGCCCACATACAACTCAGCCCACCATGTTAAAGTCACATGTGGTCGGACAACAATCACGGCCCACGTCTGAGTCGGCCATCTTGTAGCCAAAGCACAACAACAGAACAAATGTTTGGAAGATGCTAACGAAGCTTTCATTCATTCATTCATTCACCACAGGAAAGATGGCAAACTATTCATTTTTAAACTTCAGTCGCATGAAAATAATCTCTAAATAATTTTTTTTTTCACTTAATAACCCATAGTTTTTATGAATACGTATATTATGGCGTGGTGTGTTCGTAAGAAACTTGAACTTTTTCAGGTTGATAAAATGTCTTAGCTGAGTGGGAAATATGCATACAATGATGGCATATTGTTAAACTCAAAATACAGCTGCAGTTATGCAAAGTAATGTCATAAATGCATGACAGCATGGTGACGTTGTAAAACAACTACATTAAGTGATCAAATGTCAGCTACTCAGCTGTGTGAAATTATTATTTTTGACAAACACTGGAGCTTTAAAAGCACAAAAGTAAAATTTGACTTACAAGGAAAAGCCTCAGCAACACTAACTGAAGTTCAGCACACAGCTTGAAGTGAATCGTGAATAATATTTGCTTCAAAATCCCCTCTCTTTTTCCTGTTTTATTTTTACTTTCATTGCGCATGGGAGCAGCTTCTTATGTAAGAAGATGGCTGACATGGATGCAGGCGGGGTTGCGTGGTCCAGATCTACCATCCTCCAGCTTGCAGTGAGAAGCTGCTGCTCAGTTTTCAACCCTGCTACACTTATGTACAGGAAATAGAGGATTACATGATGGATTGATAAGGTTTGATTTCTAAGTTTTAAGAAGTGTTAAGCATGTTATTGTCAACAATCCCATAATAATGATCAATTTTTTTTTTTCTTTTGTGGAAGAAAAGAAATAATTCAAATTTAACTCACAAGTGCATCTTGTCGATTGATATATGTGTAGTTCAGGGTCCTATAAGTCATTTGGGTACTTTTGGTGAAATAGAAGTATTTTGACAGATTAATTTCATCTTAAACATGTCAAATTGTGTGTTGGACAGGTTGAATTCAGCTGCACTGTTAAAATACATTTTGCATTAAGAGGACATGGAAAAAGATGACAGAAACAGACTAAATGAGGGTTAATCAGGTTATATTATTGTAGCTGTGCTGCATGTAATCCTTCACCCTGATCTGCACATATCACAGTATGAATTTGTTTTTTTATATAAATTCTGTCACATCTAACTGCAAAACCGCATTTTACACACACTAAATGAATATTGTCAGACTGTAAAAAGCGAAGTCTCCCGTTTGTTGCCATCAGCTCATGGTGAGAAAAAGGATGGTACTTGATGTCATGTGTTTGTGTATGACCGCCGCTCCCCCCCCCCCCTGAGAGAGCTGAGTAATTTTATGCTCTAATTCTCTTCTTTAAATTAGGCAGGAGGCATAAAATATGAAAAGAGAGATATTTTCAGAGGTCATGTGGTTTGCAGCATAAATACTTGACATCCACTTGAAATGAAACATTTTCTTATGTCATATGTGTGCAAATAATGTTCAGCTGTTGCTTGATTAAAAACACGAGTCTTCCCTAATATGTCCCTGATCCTTTATTTAGCCGTGAAATAAGATGCGAGGCAGCCATACAACAATCTGCCAACTGGTTTCGCATTAATCTGGGTGTAATGCAGGATGCGATCCCCTGCTGAGGCTGTTTCTGGCAAAACCTAATGAAGCGCAACAAAAGAGTAAAACCTCGTTTTTGACAACACCTGTGCTGAAAGGGCTTTTTGTGAATTAAACTTCTTTTAAGAGCAGAAATGCCCCATAATGTTGTTGATCCTCTATCTTTGACTTTTCATCTAACATTGATATCATTGTTCACATTTTCAGCCTATGGTTTCATTTTCATATATTAAAATATGATATCAGACGTTCTTCCTCTTTGATGAGTCTCGTGTAGAAGTACTTTAACGTGTTCTCATTTGATAAAGCGTGCGGTGCCTCACACCTTCATTCTGTATGATAAGCAGCGTGTTGTTGTGAGGAATAAATTAATCGCTGTCAAATCTACACTATCTTCACCTTACCTACCAACATTTATGAGCTGTTATTTCTCCCATGTATTAGTAAATTGCATGCATGCAATTCATTTCCCCGAGGCACCTTGTCGTTTTTCTCATCTGAACGAAGTGACTGGGGCAGTCGGCTATATGGGAGATATATTAGTGTCCAGGAGCAGAGCACCAAGAGGGTCGGGCCTGTCTCCGTGATTTATTCCAATCCAAAAGCCCTGCAGGAGCGTCTTGTCAATCCCATCGGCATCACCTTTGGGTCACATCAAAGCAGCGAGATGGAAAAAACTGAGACAGTTGTTTACAAATTCAGCTGCCTGTTTTGTTCTTTGTTGGGGAAAGGAATTAAGAAGTAAACCAGAGCTGCTCTTGTGGTATTAAAATTGAAGGGGGAGGCAACGGCTCTGGAAAATCTGACTGGCATTTTCTTGGCTCAAATAACAAGCAGCATTGCTTTAGCATCAGTCAGTAACGATGGGCTTTCCAGTTGCAGTTTCACTTTTCAGCTCTCTCCAAAGATTTGCTGAAGCGTATTTGCGAACATGTCATGCTGGTGTAAGCAGGATACTGACAGTAATTTAAGGGTGGACAACAGAATGCTATTATGAAACGCTTATCATACACTTACAATTCAACACAGGATATTCTGTTCAGCTAAATACTGAGCTGAAAGTCCTGAAAGCATCCCTGAGTCATCTCTGTTCTGCGGTGGTGCTCTAAGGTCTCGGGTTTAAGGTTACTTTTTTGTAGAATTTGTTGCACCAACATTGGTTAATGAAGATTATAGTTATATAAGTGTTAAACTTTACGCAGGCTCACTTAAAAAAATCTGCCTTTGACAGGTAATTATTTAGATTCACCATCCACTTATGGTGTTCAAGATGTGACCTTGCTTTTAGTTGTATTTGGAAGCTTTTGAGTTTATTCAGGGTTACTGATCAGAGCACCCATAAACTGAGACAGTCCAGTACATTTATACATATCACAACCGTGGTAATTATTCACAACCAGTTATTATTGTTGACATGGAACATCACTACCTATGTTGTTCTACATCTACACCAGTGAGCTCCAGACGTACACTTTAACAATGATGTTGTTATACGGCAGCTCTCCTGAAGTTAAGACCGGAGATCAATCACGGCTGTTAGTTTTAATGTAGCGTCTGGTTTTAGTTTGTAACAATTTGTTGCCGGTATCCATGTTTTACTGCTCTATCTCAGATTATCCCACAGTGTTTGCACAAGCACCTCAGACATCAGTGACAGCAGCATCCGCTTTTCCTTTGCAAACACGCAACGTGTCCCAGGGAAGATGTTTATCTTACTTCCCTCTTACTGGATGCATTTTGCTGATTCTGCAACTTCTCTGTTCTTCAACCACGCAGCACCGCAAACAGGAAAACAGCTTAAAAGGATATTTTGAATTATTTGAAGTCGGGTTGTGTAAAACGGCTTCTTTTGGGGAAAGCAGGTGGGATTCTTCTCATTTATAGAGGCACTACAGAACTTTTCTCAGAGACACTAATTTAGCATCCATCTTGCATCTTGTCTGTACTCTAAGCTCTTTCCAGCCAATAAAAGTCAGTTTGATGACGAGTCTATTGTTGCCCTCCTGGTATTACCAGGAGAAGGCGAAAGTGTCCTGACAGTCTCAACGTGTAAGGCTGTGGTGGGAAACAGAGGAGACACAGACGTTGAGCTGACATTACGCTGCTCAGAGATTTATTCTTCTTATGTCGAATCAAGTGTCACAACACAATATGACAAATGGCCATCACCTTTAGTCCCATTTACAAATTGGTCAAAACATGTCTTAAAGGCAATTTCTTTACATTTCAACAATGCAATATGTTTTAGGCATATTGCCTGTACCCATCATGAAAATAAAATTTAATAATGCAAATTATGTTTTCTTGGACTTCTCTAGTGTTCTTGAAGGCCTATACTAACATTTAACACACTTCAAAAAGCTTTGAACTTCAACAACATTCCTCAACATACATTCGGTCTTTCTTTAAGGAGTCAGCTTGCCACACACACTGGGTGTGTCTCAATCAGCGCACTAACACTACTTCACGCACTATATTTCAGTGTGTAGTGCGTTTACACTGACTTTTGCGCAAAAAACTCAGTGCACTGAAAGTACTCGGATGCTGCCCTAACCCCGCCCATAAATGCAGTGTGGAACGATGGACACTTCATGCACTAAATCGACGCCATTTTGCTGATGTAGCGGAAGAGGATGGACTTTCCATCAGTTTACCTGGTAAATAATGGCGGAGTTTAACGCCGGTCCAGGCGGGGATTCATTTGTATAAATGTAAGTATTAAATTATTCCGTTATGATTCTGATGTATACTGCAGCCTGCTAATCTATCCCTGATGACAGTTATGAGTTATTGCCGACTCAGTAGTTAGCACCGTAGGTTAGCACACTGTTAGCTGTTTTTATCCGGCGTAGTGGACGTAGATCGGTTATACGTGTTAAAAATGATTAATGTTATAGGTTCTGTATGTTCATTGATCATTGTTGAACATCCAGATGAAGCATTGTGGTGTCCATGATGTAAACTACTAACACCGATATAGCGCCAGTTTTTAGAGAGCCGTCTGTTACTATGGTTACCACTGATGCCATAAATCTGCATCATATGGTCAGATCTGAACTGCTGAGACTGAACGAGAAAATATAGGTATAAATAAACATAGTAGTGAATTTAGTTGGTTTGATTATAAGAATGCAAAGTGTGAGATGTGTAACTTTCTTCTGCATGGCTCCACCTCGTCTGTCACTTATTGAAAATCGATCGATTATATATATGTATGTATATGTATGTATGTATATATATATATATATATATATATATATATATATATATATATATATATGTATGTATGTATATAATGTATGTATATGTGTGTGTGATAGTTTAGTTTACGTTGTAGTTGGTGTCATGTAATATTTGCTGAATGTTTAGTGCATTTTGTTTTGTGTATGATAATAAATTCATCATTACAAATATTTAATTATATTTGAAAAATGTAAAAAAAAAAGTTTGTTGTAGATCTTCATTATTTAGAGACACACACAATTTGTTTCCCATTCGCCAAATTATTTATTGTTTAGATATAAATGCAATCATGATCTGGGGAGTAACACATCATTGCCATCTTCTGCCTCTCATCAGCCTCACTGACGGTTCCTAGAGATGCTGCTGGTTCTCCTTCTGGTTGTTCCCCAGCTGCGCTCCTAACATTTTCATCATCATCTGGCTCCTGTAGATCACCGTTGCTCATGCAGATGTTGTGGAGGACGGTGGATGTGCTTCACCTCCTTCCAGAGCCTTGAGGAAGACGGACCTCCACCTGGTCTCTAGGACCCTGAAAGACCTCTCCACACACACCTGGCTTCTGACAGGCAGCAGTTGAAGCGAGCTTGCAGGTGGTTTCAGACAGGCTGCCTGTGGAGCGTTATGAGGAAGATGGACTGCTACAAGCAGGGGGAGATTCAATAAAATGTTTCAATAACAACTTTGCTGCATCCCTGTGTCTGAGCATCTTCTTTACAGCATTACATTTCCTACATTATCATTTATAATCCATTTCCTGTTGCCAAATGTGCACAGCATCAGAGTAAACACCAATTAAAACAGATGTGTTTAAAGGACATTTTTATACTGACAATATCTTTGCATATTTAAAAGCTGTTTATTAGTGTTTTGATTTGCACTTTATTATGCTAATAAGCATGAGGGAGACATGCAAAGACACATGACAGTCTGATGTTGCTTTATATAGTTAACAACTGAGATAGATCACTCTAGTGCCATAATATATGATGATATGATACTTGAAGTTAAGTTTGCTGGATTTGTTAATTTATTTGCTACAAATTCCTAAAAAGAATTTAGTGGGGCGAACCGTCCTTGAAATGATAAGCCAATAATGAAGCGAGGCTGGCAACAGGTCCGCACTCTGGGCATGTATGCAGGCGGGTCATACACGTTAGAAATAAACAAATATACGTACCAACTCATGTTCAACCAATCAGAGGAGAATCCTTTGTCACCTTTAATGCGATGTAGTTTCATGAGAGAAGCAAATTCATTCTCGTAATTTAGTGTGTTTTACTTTTGGCGGCAGAAGCGTTGTGGTCAAATGCGAGTTCGTCACTACTGGTTAGTGCACTACGTCCAGTGTTCCATTTGGGACAGCACTAACCCATCATAGTGCGCACTACAGAAAAAAGTGCATAGTGTGCACTACGCACTGCATTCCAGTGCACTAATGAATTGAGACACAGCCACTTACATTATCCAAGTCCGCTAGCATTAGCATTAATTAGCAGACCGTCTTAAACTGCTATTTTCTTACCAATCTCTCAACAAACTGCTTTGTTTACAACAGAGTACAACTACTCCATAAACAACAACTTAAACTGTTACAGTCTGAAATATACACTTTTGATGAGTATTTACTAACCTGTGGTGGGAAACAGCGGAGACACACACGTTGAGCGGACGTTACGCTGCTCAAACGGAAAGATTTATTCTTCTTGTGTGACCCTACTCAACCTCACACCACTGACGCGATTAGCGCCCACTAGCGGCTGGATGTCAGATAGCGCCGTTGTGACTGATATTGCTTTTCTATGACGCATGTCAAAGAAAAAAAAAGAGATTGAGGGAAAACAGAATTAAATAGGGGTGTTTGTTTTTTACCACTTTATCTGTTTTGACCCCCCCCCACTATCCTTATCTCTTACTTTATTCCTTTTCTTTCCTTCTCGTCCTCTCTTCCTCTTGTGTGTCTTTGTTGAATCAGCCATGATGCTTGCTCAGAATGGGAGGTGTGTTTGTATTAGTTAACTTTCATGTAATAAGGTACATAAAGGGGGAAACTCAGCTGTAATATCATGTTGCGTCCTGGAAAAAAAATAAAAAAACATTGTGAAGTGTTTCTCAGCCTCAAGTTGCTGCTGAACGTTTGCTGTCACCGTGCCATCAAATGAGTCACAAACAGAGTTTTATGTTTAGAAAGTTGCATCGTGCTACTTGATTTAAACCTTAAAAATAAAATAAAATTTCAAGCACATATTATATATGCAGTGCACTTTACATTACCTAAATTTTTAACGACACAGTTTGAGTTCTATTTAGTCTCAGCTGGAGAATGTTCGTGTTGCTTTGCTGCTCCATATCCAGCTGCTGATGTCTGAGTTGTCTCAGACCCGCTGGACAGCTTACATCTGCAGAGATGTATGAGGGAGTAATTGTTTGTGCTTTCCCAGACTTTTTTTTATTCGTGTCAACCACCTCATGGCTGGTATTTTTTATTCAAATGGTCGACTTTTGAGTCAGAGCTGGTCATGTTGAGGCCTCGGTGTGTGTGTGTGGTGAAGGAAAACCGCATGAATGTTTGCCTGGAAAAATAAACACAATCCATGAGAATTTGCATTAACTTTAACTGTCATGAATTATTTTAGGTTTGAGATTTAGATGGTTTAGATGGAGAATAAATGTTATTTGGTGAGGTTCTTGTGTCTTCCTCTTAGCCTACCCAGCCCCTCCCTTCAAAGTTTCTGTGCTCACAAAGAGTTTTACTCTGGTACGTTGCATTTCATGCACTTTTTGTCTTACTGCCTTTATTATGTTTCAACAGACAAGATCTCCATTTTCTGCACGGTTTATGATGAATGAGGTGTCACTTGGCTGTTTAACATATTTTTTCTACCAAACAGAGATGTTCTTGCCCTGTCATTGACACCAGTTAAACCAGTTTCAACTCGCAACATTGATAACACTCAGAAAGGTGTTGGACACAATTGGTTGGAGTCGACAGTGCAATGACTATCACAGTTTTCTGCGTCTGGCTCCTGTTCTATTTAAGGTTAAATAAAGGACAACTTATAAGTAGGATTCTGAGGGTTCAGGAAGACAATTAGCCCTGCAGAGCTTCCCTGTAATCTGCTGTCACCTGTGGGACAGGCTGAGCTTCGTTACTATCACACCACTAACATCATCATCAACATTTAGAGCCCGGCTGATCTGCTGGCATGAACGGAAATGTACTGATCCTTTATTGTCAAGAATGTTCCTGATGCAGACACAGCTGCATGGACCAAAACCTGAACCTTTTCTTTTTAAATCTGGGTGTGTTCAGAGTGGCCATACAAGGAAGAGCACACACACTTTCATAGGACAATTTCTTGTGTTTATGTTCCTATATTATATTATTATATGTTGTGGATGAATTATGTTGTGTTTTTTAAAGTCCATGTATCTGCCTAGAGACCTGTCAGCTAAATGCTGATGTGTTGTGTAACGGTACTGCTGGGTCTTGTTCTTGTTATCCAGCTTCATGTTCTGATCAGGAATGTTGCGTGCAGGCCATGCTAGTCTCATCAATACTGTGGAAGAATTTCTGACATCTTCTGGTGAAGACAGGCCTAATTATTTCAAATATGGTGTGAATGGACGGTGGCTGTCACTGGACAAAATTCTTCTAGACATAAACATGCTGTCATCTGAGAATGGGTCCACTTCCCCAGGAGGTGTCATGGCTGCACTACAAGTACCTACTTCAGCATTGTGTACATGCACTGTCTTCTTCTACGTGTTTTTTTAAAGTTGTGGTGCAAACAAATAAGCCGGTACTGCAGAGGGTTCTCACTTCGCACACAGAGTTGTGTGTTCATTCAGAGACATTCTAGTAAAAATGATGACAGATATTGGAGCTGACATGTATGTTGATCCCCGGCAGGTAGATTTTAATAGCTCAGATTCCAAAACAAATGTTTTTTAATAATATATTACATTTTTCTATCATTGACCATTTTGTTACAAACTGCACCTTTAATTCTGTTTCATCTTTTTCTCTTAATGAAATGTGTTTATATCATTTCAGGGCTCTGAGACTAAACCCAACTGAAAAATAGATGCAGTGTGTAACGTGGCAAAGCAGAGGAAAGAGCATATATCACATAAAACTTCACACAAACCTCAGGATGACAAGGAAGGCAGGGCTTTGATTCCAAACAATGCTGTTTTTTCAGATAGCTAGTTTTAGATGTTAAGTTAAATAATCAGTTTCTATGGTTTCATTCATGGCTGGTTTAATTGTTCCCAGTTCTGTCTGCCCAAACAATGCCAGTGGACATTGTCCTCACATTCACTTCCATACTGTATCCAGTGGGAAGCATTCAACTCAGGGCAGTTTATTCATGAAGACAGGCAAGTGCCCCATGAATTATAAATAGAACAGAGCTCTCAGCCTTTCAGGATCAAACTGCATCTTACCGGTCGCTGCAAGTTGCAGCTTTGAAATGCAGTACGATACACTAACATGACTTAAATAAAATGATAAGATGAGGTTTATTAACTCTGAAACTCTGCTAAATCTGAAACTCTAAATCTGCTGAAACTAACCTGATTGGTAATTTGAACTGGTTTTGCTCACAATGAAATAGTGAAGATTAAAACGGAGAACTCGTGGACGCTGTTGGCAGTCTTGCAAGCAACGGTGCATCATTACAGCTCTTGGGCATGAGTGACTGACTTCTACACACATTATCGCCATCCTTCTAATTTTCTTCTGCTGCTGATGATTAAAAAAAAAAAAAAAAGAAAAAAGCTTTAACTCAAAGCAAACTCTGCTGCACAAGAGCCCCTTTGATTATGTATAATCCAACCTGCTCCCCTTTAAATGGAAAAAGCTGGTTTTAATCTTCAAGCATATTTCATTCAGTGATCATGTAACCAGGACCATCCTTCTCCATCAGACCCTCAGACCTCTGAAAGACTTCTTTGTGCTCTTCTGTGCGATTTAAACTTTGATACAGAGTCAAACTGATTGCACCATGAGAAACCAAAGGTGATTATCCTGATGGACTAGATAGAAAAATGTCACCTATTATGCAAGGTGAAAAAAAGGTTGATTAAAAAGAGTTTCCAGTTAATCAGCTTCCTATTTTTTCCGACCCCCACTTGTGGCTGACCACACACTGCCCAAGGCCTTGGAAGACTTGAATAGCTGGGACACACTTTATATTTCAAGAGTATTAAAACCCTGCAGTGATCGAGGTGTGCACAATTTGTTCAGTCATTTAGACGCTTTAGTGTACCTTATGGACTCTTTTTTGAAGATCGCTTTGAAAGATGAATTTTACAGCAAAATATTAATGTGAAATTGTTTATTTACTGTAATAGTGGCTGCTCAAACTCACCAGACTGACAGGGAAACATATATGCTCATGTAAACAAGACTGACAGCAGTTGGATAAAAATCCTTGAGCGTTTGAAGACAAAGAACATGAAGAACAAACAACCCCCCATGTGTGCAAAACAACCTTTACTTATTCCCTCTGTGCATTTTACCAAGTCATGAACTGTGGAAGGTCTGTGGAGACAGAAGCTATTTCATAACTTTCATTTCATTTATTTATTCAATTATTTATTTTCTCAGATTTCATTTCTGAAAATAAGCTTTTTTTTCAGTCATTTTACATAAACAGCTAAAAAAATGAAAGAGTTTATCCTGTTTTCTGTACTAGCTCTGGTTTGCTACCAAAGGCCACGTTATATGTAAGAAAAAGAAAGATAACTAAATGCACAAATAAAAAATAAAATAGAATAAATTAACAGTGTATTCATGTTACAGATATCACTCCTCTTCACTTCTCACATTTTGGTTTCTTATTTAGCTTGAGACAAATAACAGCCAAAACACACTGAAGAGATTTTCTATTGTGAGTAATACAGAGGAAGTGCTGCCCCTAGCAATGTCAGAGTAAGTTACAGTCATCCAGAAATAGGTACCGAGGATAGGAGGTGAACATGTCGCCCCGACTTAGGTCAAGCCAACAGGAGCTTTGCAGAAGGAACAAAAGCATCCGAACTGCTTTCCTCAGCCACTGAAAACCTTTGTTCCCCACAGCGGGCTACAATTGCAGCTTGTGTGCTCTCCAATCAGATCAAGGTTTCAAATATGTTATCATCCCTCGCCCCAGCGAAGCAGCACAGGCTATTAATTTTTCTCACTGAGCAAAAGGGGTGATATCATATTCAGATAAATCACAATTACTTACTAATACTGGCACAAAAGGTTGCTGAGCTTCCTGACAGATATAATCCTTTTCCACATGCTTATTTTTATACAGGAAGTGTGATTGCATCATAAATCCCCAAGCATCCACAACTTACAACAACAAGGAGGTCCGCTACAAAAAACAGTCCAAAAAGCCAGATCACAGACAGATACCTGAGAAAGAATACTTCATGTTGAATTTTTATCTACCGCTGAACTATGGGAGTGGGTCTCAGCAGTGTGTCGCCGAGTCAAACACTCACAAGAACTGCTAAATGCTTAAAGTTCTTTGGTTTTCATACAGCACTTGCACTTTAGAGCATTTTCCTGCCTTTCAGAAAGCTACTTTAGTACATTGTTCAAACTGTATACAGCATCTTCTTTTCTGTAAAAACAGAACATGTTCTGGTCTGCTTTATAGACACATTATGCAACGTGTTACAATATGTGCTCCACCTCACTTTACCCCCCCTCCCCCACAGGAATGAATTCAGGTCATACTTGTTTTAAACTAGGAAATCCCAAAAACTCCCTAAATAGATAGACCAACATTACGCCATTAAACCTTTCATGTGGGCACTACAGTGGACACCTGTTTATAAGTTTTTTTCTTGCATATTCATGAATAAAGATGAAATATTTGTAAATGAACCACTTCGGTGGATGTTAGTGAGTCATCCGACATATTACCCCTCACTGAAGAATAAATGTATGATATAATTGAACATAAATGCATACTTTGTAATTATGCGAGACTGCTTTGTGATAAATAAGAAAAGAAAATTATACAGCTTTATTTCATAAAACATTTACATCTTATAAATATATAATTTTATAGATATTTTATAGAATACATTAAAATAAACAACATGAATTCAAAATATCACTGATAAACAAACAAGTTTCACTGCATGTGTCTGAGGTAAAATAATGTGTGTTGAAAAAATATGGCATTGCTTTGTATTAATGCAGGCATGAAAGTGTAAAGGTGACGTTTTACTGAAAACATGGGTATGACAGGCAGCAGGAAGGTGCTGCGCCTTGTTTACACTCCGTCTCTGCAGGTTTATTCAAGCTACTCCGGTTTTCCAAAACATATTCATGTTGATATGTGATTCTAAATTTAGTTCATGTTGTGCTGCGAAGTATACTGTTGTTCCTTTTAAATTTAATATACTGTAAAATTACAAACATTATTATTTATACAGATGAAATCTAATCCCTCTGTGTGAGTATTTCTCCTAACTCACATCTTCCTCTCTATGTCTGCAGCAACACGCCGTGCTCAACACTGCTCACAAGATTCACTTGTTAATCATTTGGAGCTTTCTGATACTTTGTTTTCAACAAAGAAGCTAGTAATGAATGAATCATTAAAAAAAAAAAAAAAAGAAAGAAAAAGATAATATCATGGTAAATGTAAAAGCAAAAAGCTCATTTATGTTCTCTTACAGGTGTGAACGGAGGCGTCTGTCGCTGCGCTCATACTTCCATATGTCTTTTACGTTGCTGCTGAATGTGCCAAGTGTGGAAAATTTACTGCCATTAATTCTCTAACATTAATAAAAAAAAAAATATTGTTCTGCTATTTAGCCATTTTCATATGCTTAGCATTTTTATTTACTGATTTATTATCTTATAATTACTATCATAATCCTTATTACTCAGTCTTTATTTATGCTTACTCTGTGATTTCAATGACACTTTCTAAAATGTCAAATGAAGTTTAACAAAGTGTTTGCAGGAAGTCTGAAGGATGTGCTGCAATATGAAGACAAAAGGAAGTACCTATTTGCAGCTCTTAACAGTGTGAAACTGCAGGAAGAGACGTTGATGTTTTTGAAATGATAACTTTATACACAGTGGAGAACAACAAAACATTTTTGTTCTCAGTTGGAAACAGTAATGATAATAATAAAAAATATAACTTCAAGAATATTATAAACATTTACTTGTCTAAGTACTTGTAGAAGATGTCTAAGTGTTTCCAGGGTTGAGCATTCTTAAGATGTGGCATTTATCCTCATGATGGCATGAAGTAATCGTGTGTTGGCATGGGGTCGGTAACTGGGTGGCCTGTTTGGGCTTTTTTTTTTTTTTTTAAATTTTATTGTTCCAATAAAATCTCAACTATTAGACCAATCCAGATATCATTCATTCATTGTCCGAACTGCTTAGTCCGATTTAGGGACTAAGGGTCGCGGGGAAGCTGAGGCCGGATACACCCCGGACAGGGTGCCAGTCCATCACAGGATCAACACAGAGAGAGACAAACAACAATTCATGCTCACACTCAGGGACACTTTAGAGTATTTGGACAGTGGGAGGAAGCCGGGGTATCCAAAGAGAACCCACGCACACACGGGGAGAACATACATAGAAAAGTCCACAGCTGAGGATCAAACCAGCGATCTTCTTGTTGGGAGACCACAGTGCTAACCACTACACCATCATGTAACCAAAACAGCAATGGTGTAGTAAGGTGAACAGCGCAGGGCTTTTTGGTTTGTTTTGGGTTTTTTTCTTTTGACAAGACACACAGTTATATTTTGCTGCAAAAATAAAACAGGTGCGACTCACCCACTGATTCAGTGCCTCATAAAGACAGATAGCACAATGTGCTTCAGGTAAACATGTAAAAATAGCCCAGACTTGTGCTGTATTCCATGGTATTGGAATACACAACATAATACATGCAATTATGGAAAAAAAAAAAGATTGTTAGAATTTTTATGCTTGTATCAAAGTTTTATTTTAGGTTCTGTTCAAGGTGTTCTGGTTGTAGTTCTGCAACTTTAAGGATCATCTGTGGGAAAAAAAAAAAACAATGTGAAATTAATCATTTTATTTGGATTATCTTAATTAAAGTTAAAATACTTGAAATCTTTTGCTGCATTTAGTACAAATGTTAAGAGCTTTTTATTATGAAATGAGGTTTTAACATGTGAGAGAATTAACTGACTATTCTCTTGATACATACCTGACCATTGTCTCCTGTTGGAAAATGAGATATGAGTGTATTAGTACTCGACAATACTTGATCTTAAATCAAGAGGCATTAAAAAAAAATAAAAAGGTTTGGATCTGAATGTTTTTTATCCCAGAGGAACGCAGCAACAAGATGTTTCACCGCATGGCAGATTAAATTAGCTGATGCTCTCTGCTGTCCTACAAATGTTTCCTCTTGGTTCATTTGACTATTTGCTATAAAAAATAAAAATAAAAATAATAATTATATATATATATATATATATATATATATATATATATATATATATATATATATATATATATATATATATATATATATATATATATATTCTTTATTATTTCATGACTACTGGTTGCATTGAGCCCTGCGATGGACTGGCGAGCTGTCCAGGGTGTACCCTGCCTGTCGCCCAAAGCCGGCTGGGATAGGCTCCAGCTTCCCCGCGACCCTGAATTGGAATAAGCGGTTCGGAAAATGAATGAATGAATGAATGAATGAATGGTTGCATTGAATGATCTTTTCATTCTGTTGTTCTTCTGGACTTAACTAACCTAACTAACCTTATGTGTCAGTGTTAGCAGCTACCCACATTACCTCTGACAGTATGTCACTTATGTATTCATTCAGATGTTACTCATTGGCTTGGACAAGAGGGTGAACCTGGAGAGCAAAACTCAGAACTTGGCCATAATACCATTCTTTAAAGCCAAATATCTGTTTAATTAGGTGTATGAGTTAAGACAGGATGCTGCAAGGTTCTTACACTACTGCATTACTGCCACTATGCAAAATATCACTCATTAAAAATACTTATTGTCCACACTTACATACTCTAAAATAATCCTGTAATTTTTAAATAAATGCAGTTTTTATAAAATAAATGATACATCCAATAAAAAATGAGAAACTCTTCCTTTCTCTTCCAGCCGTGTTCCGTGGCCACAAACACGTTGCTGGCAGCTCTAATTATGTTGTGTGAAAATCTGCAGCAATAAAACTGAGACAGTACTGGTTAGCAGAGCCTGCTACTGTATGCTTGTCAAGCGATCAAGCTGATATCTTTCTACCACAAAATCAATAAAATGCATTAAAGGGTCATCAATTTCCCGCCTCTAATAAATTCAATTGAGACAACAGATTTATCGGTTTGTTTAGAAGCACAACGAGCTGTTAAAAACAACTAAGCCTGTGAGCTGACGGGCCCCCCAATATGGCTGCCGAGTGAGCATTAAGCCACTTAACAGATAACTACTAGGAAAGGAAGGACTGCCTGTCTTATTTTATTCTCTCATACTTTGTCAAATATAATCTTTTACCTGTAAATTATTCATATTGAGAATAACAGCGGCAAGGTAACACAGCCAGGCCCCCTCTCTCCACCAGTTTCTGACAGCACAGATGCTCATACAGGCTGGGATTGGTCATACAGTGTCACTCACAATCAGTCTATGAGTGCCAAAGTGCATTCACCCAGAAAATACCAGATTTTACAATAATCAATTTTTCTTATTCCATCTCCATCTCTTCATACTTTTGCTATCTCACATTCTGAGGTTGGACTATTGAAAATCTTGACCTTCAGGATGGCTGTTATCACTGCTGGGGATTATATGTGTAGTGAGTTTGTGAAGTATAAATCTCTGAGTACTGCAAGATTTACTGAAGCTTGTAACTACGTTTAGTATTATTTTACTTGAAGCTAATGATTAGGCCAATAGATGACTAATGAAAATAACATCCGGCAGCACTTTTTTGCTAGAAATTTCCAGTTTTTGTCAAGCAAAAATGACTTTTTTTTTCAAAGTCTTCACATAGATATGCTGATTTTTCTCTTCATGTACTACATTTGGTCTTTAAATGTGGATGCATATGAGCAGTAATCGTTGGATTACTGGAGAGGAGATCATGCTGCATGTAAAACCATTTTTTGGCATGTGTGGCAACACTTTTCTTCACACAATTCTTGCATGGAGAGAAAGTGGAAAGGACATTCTTTACTGTGATTATGGGGATGACAGTGATGCTGCAAGGCATGATGTGCTTGTTCTGACTGCATCAGCACCACTACAGGACTTCAAAATCCTTTGCATTATGCAAAGCTTACCAAGACGTAGTTACTTGCTGACGAAATTTTTCAATGCACCTTTGGAGAAAGTAAAACAACAGCTGAAAAGCTAGAAAAATAGATCACTGGTTGTTTCTGTGTCTTAGCAATAATCTACTCCATCTGCATTAGGTCAGCTGGTGACACTGCATAGAGTTATTGGCTTCAGTTAATACACTGAAACAGAGGGACATAATATGGACTTTTCATGTTCTGCCACAGACAAATCAATAGGGGGACTGTGTGCTAAGCATTCTGCAGAAGGACATAATTTCCCTCTGCAAAATGCATTTGAATGCATAACGCCTCAAACCAAACAGATTGTAGATGATGTCTGCAACCAGGCGTAGCCACAAAAGCCTTCCTGTCATGGTTAAATGGGCATCTAGGATGCACGATTCTTTATGGGATGTCAAGAAGAAACCCTGTAGCAGGTACAGTGTGCCCAAGACTGCACAGACGATGCCAATGTAAATTTGATGCTGAATATCTGATGGGGAAAAAAAGGGAATAAAAAGTCACGTCTGTGCCTGGAACCCTGGATTTGATCAGCATATTAATGCAGAATAGTGATAATACTTTGTTGGCTTTACTTTGTTTAATGAAAGGCAGCGGCTGACCTTCCAGCCAGGCAGAATAGCATTACATCAAAAATGGAAAGTTCACTATCAGCATTAAATCTTAAAATAAAATCTTGCTCATTTACATAATTAGAATTTTGATCTCCAAAAGAAGTCTTTGCAGTCAGCTGTTTAGTAATATGTGCTGCAGGACGGCGGCAACCACCGCAGAGGACAGATGAGAGATGGATGAGAAGGGAGATGAGGCAGCGCGTTGCAGAAGTTATACATGAGTTCATACCAGAGGAGCCACCTTTCTGTTGAGAGGTTCTGATTTAATGAAGCAGCTGCAGAGAATTTACTGTGTGGCACTTGCAGTTTATAACTGCTGTATAATTTACCAGTTCTTATCTACCCATGTAACGCATGCTGATCTGGGATAATGGCATTGTTTGATGAGGCAACCAAGGGAGCAGACTGCAGAGTCATACGATAATGTACATCCTTCACACAGACCTCACGAGGAGACCGTTAAACTTCCCTTTTTTCTTCTTTTGTGGCTTCTTTTTTAAATCGGAGAACAAAACAAATGTAACTCTACCTTCATCCTTTGTATTCACTGACTGTTGACAGTAAGGTCACTGACATGTAGTTTAATATTTTACAGATTTATGAACTTGCATTAATCATAAGCCTCATATTTGAGAAGAAATAACAAAACAAGTGCTTTTCTTTACTCCGAGGAATATTCTTCAGCCGAGTAATTCACTCATCAAACCGTGAACAAGGCTGGAATAGTAAATGTGTGTTTGTGTAACCTCAAAACATATGTAAATGTGTTCTTACAGGCAGGAAGGCGTAGCACAGGAAGTGCAGGCGAACCATTTTAAAATGAAAGCAGCAGGGTGAGATGAACCTCTTTGTATGCTATGTTTTGAAATCAGAAGAAGTGAGTCAGAGAAGACCTACCTTTCCCTACACATAAATGAACTTAATTAATTCCTGAGAGACGACCATATGGCTGTTAGATAATAAGCAAGTACACAATTTATCATCCCATTCAAGGCAAGCGGAATCCACAACAGATGTTGTTGAGCTTTTCTAAAAATAAAGTTAATCAATCCACTTTGATTGCAATGAAACCTTGTTTGCACACATGACTTTTTTTCACGTCCCGCAGTGGACTGGCGACCTGTCCAAGGTGTACTCTGCCTCTGGCCTGCTAATTTCTGGGATAGGCTCCAGCTTCCTTGTGACCCTTGATTGGAAAAATGGATTTTTTTAAATTTTTTTTTATTTAATAAAAACCCTGAATCGTAAATGTCATAAATGAGACCATAAACAATCCAAAGATTTTATTCAAGCTACACACATTCAAATAATCGTGCATCAAAATCTAATGAGGAGGCTGTTTTCCCGAATGCAGGAGAAACTGCACACTGTTCAGTGCAAAGTAGCAGCATAAGAGGCCATGAAGAGAAGGCAGAGTTCTATCATTCGGATAGCAGGAGGCAGAAATGACGAAAATATATGTCTACAAAGGAATTAGAGCTCTTTTCTAATATTCCAGAGCAGAGGCTAGAACTGAAAGTATCACACTGACAGCAGGGTGGGTAATGATGCGATATAAAAGGAATTCTTTAAACTGGATACATTTCCAATTTCATTCCGCTGCTGTTATCACAAGTTTGTCATATTTGTGTATCATGTCCCAATATTCTTTAATCCCTTGTGACAAGGTCTGCAAATGTACTTTTTTATTTATGTTTTTTTTTTTTCTATTTTTACATTCCCTCTCATTTCCTCAAAGGGACACACAGCCAGAGTAAGGAGCACAAACTCTGACTCTTATGCAGTGAAATCAGGCGTGGGCTTCTTTTTACATTTCTAGCAAAAAAAAAAAAAAAAAAAAAATCATCCCCTATATTGCATCAGAGAGAGTGAAGGACAAATCCTGAAGTTTGTTTTCTTTCTAGGGTGAGTTTCAGAAAAGCTTCAGGAAAGTTTGGGCCTTTGATTGGACTGCATTGGACACACCTTCCTCTTTGAAAATCTTTCTGCAATGCAAGCCTTCAGCTGAGTTGTCTGGCCAGCAGCAAAAAGGCTCTCAAGCTGATGATGGAGAAATGCAAGGGGGAATTTGATCGAGTGTTCAGAGAGGCTGATTCGACATTAAATTGATGGCTTAACTCACCTCAGGCATGTAAGTTATTGCTCCACCATTCAGCAACAGCACCTTCCTTTGATACCTCTTTGAAAGGAGACATTCGCCTCGTCATTGGCTCTGCATAGATGGTGATGGGGATAACTGAACATCATCTTTTTTTTATGACATCATCCAATCACAAAGTGACTTCTGAAGATGATTCCCCTGAAATGGGGCGCTGAACAGAAGGTGTGGATGATGAAAGTCAGGTTGACACCATAAGAACTTTCTCATATTGCTTCTTGGCACATTTATGTCAAAGCAAATAGTCAGAACCAAAAATGGATTGTGCAGAGTGGATATTCAAACCTGCAAAGTGAGCACTAAGGATTACTCAAGAATAATTCTCCATGTCAGAAATAAAGATCTGCAGAATTTAAACCAGGTAATGTTGCTGAATCTGGGAAGCTGTAGGCAGTGTTTGCATTAAAGGAGACACAGGCATCATGATGAGAACACAGCATAGACGATGAATCTGTTCCAACCTGAAGCAGCTCTACACCATGCAAAGGAACATACCTGGCTATGTTGTGTGTTTGCGTTCCACTATTCATCACTTCTGGACACATCCTCAGCTCACTGCCAATACATTGCTGCTTCCATGATGCAGCTCAACAGTGTGACTGCCACCGTTGCTTTCAGCCCAGAAGCCATAGCCAGTGATTTACTATCTAGCTGTATTTTGTCTCACTTGGGCGCACATCACTAGCCACACTGTTGCCTTGTCAGACGCTGCCTCACCACATTTGTAATTCAGTGTAAAGCAGTACCTGTGGGGTGGTATCTCCAACACATTCATCAGAGGACACTCTAATCTGGTTGCGTCTCATGTCTGCCTCTGCGACAATGAGCAGGATGAGAGTGATGAGGCGGAACCAACAGAAAATATTCCCCATGTCTGGCTAATCAGATAAAGTTTTGCAATTACCCATTTGGGAGATTTGCTGTAATTTAAGTTATTTTGAAGCCCTTTAAAGACTCAAAGTTACTCATGTGAGAAAATGTGTTTTTCTTTTTTTTGCTTGTGACAAGTTAAACACAGGATTATCCCATCATCCCTTATCAAAGGAGTAAAACTATTCATGTAAAGGTATAAAGTCGGGTGAATGCTGGTCTGCCTGTTTTATTAGCGAGGAGGTAAACTGCATTAAATCACAAATTGATATATAATAGAGGTTCTGCCACCTGTGCACACTGGCAAATTGCTCTCCACAGAGATAATTCTCAATTTAAAATTGAAGCATATGGATTTTAAAAAGCTTTTTTCATCGTTTCAGATGTGCACATTTGTTAAATGACTTGTATAACAACAGTCCCTGTCAGTTCCTCCCTAAAGCCCTTTTCCAATGGGTTTAGGTTTACCCAGGGAGAGCACATGTAATTGGTAATTATAACATAATAAAGATTGTCTGTGATGTTGGTATGTCGGCCATGTTGGTAATTTGTGAAGTGATAATTCCCTCACAAATTACCTACTATATTGTACTGAACTCTGAGGTCTGTGATAAGACTAGTCGCAAAAAGACTGTGATTCGTTCAGAAATGGGTGGGATCTGATATGTGATTTGGCAGTATTTGGTGTGAAATGGCTTTTTATTTACATTTTGGCAAAAAATGGAGTCTAAATTAGTGTTTAAACAGCTCTTTGGGTTCCGTACCAGTAAAACCCAATCAGCCCATAATGTACGCAGGCAAAAAGAAATGGCTGTAAAGGAGCAATGCAGGGTACAAATGGCAAATCACTTTATGCTTTGCAATATGCTGTAGGATATGTTACTGTGTTTAGCCTACTGGACAAGCTTCCTTTTGTACCAGACTCTTACACCAAATCCTGGAGATGTCTGTAAATGTTGGTCAGTTCTCAGACTTTGGTTGTCCTGTGCAAATGTGCCACAAAACAAACAGAAGTAGGGGGATGATATAGTAGTCACACATGGTAAAACAAATCCTGTCAGAACAGGACTGAAGGGTCCAAATTTGAACTTCACATCAAACAAAGGAATCTTTTCAGGCTTGAGGTGGCAGCAGTGAATGCTTTTTCAAGAGACTTGCAGAATTCACCAACATTACTTCCACTAGTTTTTATGTGATCTGTTTTAAAGACAAGATTTGTCTACATTTGTTGATCACGACTTTCTGAAAAGTCCTAAATCCTTACTACAACACTTTTAGTTTATCTTATTTGTTTTTGTTTTTACTCCAAACTTTTTCACAAAAAGATTTGAATTAATTTGTGCCCTGAGATTCTGAATAATTGAAACAGAGATTCAATTTGCAGTTTCTGCTCAACAAAGCAAAATTGATGCCTCCTGCCATAAAGATTTCCAGCGTTTTTAATGAGCCAGACTGCAGCTTTCAAATGCATCGTGACTCTTTGGTGTCTTTCCAAACCACAGTAAGCAACTTCACAAGTTAAAACTAAAAGTTTCCAACTAATAAAGTACAAATAGCATCTTTTGGGTGCATGTTGTACAAAACAGAAAAAAATTATCTGAAAATATTAACCAAATGCAGAAAAATGACACCCAGTAAAAGTGTTTCTGGCTGAACTGTGCATCTACTAAGGTTTGTAATGACTTGTAGAGGTGTGCAGCACTACATGGTACCAGAAGATTGGCCTCTCAGTTGCTACTGCTTTCAGTCCAAAATCACAGAACACATTCTGGTCTATAAACAATGTATGATTAAGGCTGGTTTCAAAGAAATAGCTTAAATGAATATTGTAATACCAAATTATGTAGCAGAGGCACATTAGATGGTAAAATTACATGTAATTTGCACTGAAAGTAACAAGATCCTCCTTTTGTGAATGCAGCATGTGGACAATTGTGCTTTCTTGTAAGAACAACCTGAAGCCAACTGCATAAAACCATCTGGTTTTGTGACTACGACAGTCACTAATGCATTAAGACATAAATGTATCTTGTATGGTTTTTCTGTTATATATCACTGTCAACACAAAACTATGCACACGTGCATATAACTGATTTTACTTCCATTTTTTATCCACTGCAGACACTTCCTTTATGTCTACAACACAACAAAACAGGCAAGATAAGAAAAAGGGAAAAAAAAGGAGTTTGATTTCCTAAATATAAAATCCCAATACTAATCAGTGAAGCTGAGAAAATTGAATTTCTTATATTTAATGGTCTCTTCACAAACAAAAGAAGAAAGAAACCCAGAAGCAATCTGCTCTGCAGTGCAGAGGGAAGAATCCTGTATCAGTTCACACAAAGAAATCACCAGAGCTACCAGCAGATAACCGTCACCTCTTCCCTCATCTGCAACAGATCAGTAGCCTGCACAGTTAACTGCATTGTGTGGATAAGGTTAAAACAAACACAGAAGTACAGACTGAACACGGTTTTCTGGTTGTCTTCTAATGCAAACTTAGCCCAAAGTAGCACATTAACAGTCTTTGTGTTGTTTCTTTTAAAGCCGGTTTAGTGAGATTTTACACAACCATTGCAAATGACCATGACACACAGCTGCATTTTTAAATCAATAAACACAGTATTATAGTACACATTAGTACATAAACAAAGAGAACAATAGAAAGTGGAAAAGTAGAAAAGCAATACTTTAATCTGGCTTCTTATCAACTAGCATGACAGCTAGTCATGGCCCCAGGCAGTGCTTCCAAACAGAAAAATCCTTTTAGAGGGAACCACTAATCAAATTTCCACATCAATTATTAGGTCACATTAGGGTATTTCCATGACCATAGCCTTGACCTTTTAACGCATAAACCAAACAAAGTATGTTGTAGTCTGACCCCAACTGAATAGAGATAAAAGTCCTGAATATAAACAACACTCCTAAACCGAATACAATGGAAAAAAATAGTGATGATATCCTAAAATTCCCTGATGATCTTCCAAACAGTGTTTGGCTAAAATATTGGCATTTATTCTTGTCCTCCTCCCACCAGAAAGGGGGTTGGTGATCTTTTGAGTCAGCAGAATCTGGAGAGTCTTTCTTTTAGATAAGATTAAATCTAATCTTAAAGAAATTAGATCAAATCTATTCCTATAGAATTAACAGATTCAAATTTGTTTGTACGGTCCTGCGATGGACTGGCGAGCTGTCCAGGGTGTACCCTGCCTTTCGCCCAAAGACAGCTGGGATAGGGTCCAGCTTCCCCGCGACCCTGAATTGGATTAAGTGGTTTGGAAAATGAGTGAATGAATGAATGAAATTTGTTTTTACCTGCAGCAACACACACAGACCACCACACACAGATCACCACACACAGACCATCACAGCACAGCACACTACAAGCTAGAATCTCATTGCTTATATAATGAATACATATATATATATATATATATTCTACAGAACCACTTTCATCATTTTGTGTATATAAAATGATGAAAGTGACTTGAGATACATGATGATGAAAGTGAGTTCAGCATCGCAGGGCTTTTAACTTTCTTTCTACAGTAGTTCTGACAAAGATACTGGCATATCCATGCAGATTTTCACATCTAATATAAAAACATTAATTTCATGACTTCTTGGGGTCCAAAATGCAGAGCAGCATAAATCATGTCACATTAATCTACTGCAGATTGGATTATGTTCAAATTAATGTGCCACAGGCATTTACACTGCAAATTCAATTCTTTGTGTTCCAACCAAAATGGAAATGAAGGCGTGCTGTGTTCAGAGGTTATGCTGTGCATCAGCAGAGACAGAGAAAAGCAAGCATTAAAAAACAAGGAAGACATGGATGTCTGGAAAAACAAAGAAAATAATATGTCAGCTTTTGACATAAATAACTTGTTTGTACATATTTTAAAAAGACGGCTCAGTGGTTCATTCCTTTCTCATTAAGAAAAATTACATCATTTCCTCTGAAATGATTGTTTCCTACTTTTTAATCCCAACTCAGTCCTGAAAAAACTATTAAGAGTTTTCATAAAAATGAATTAGTAAATAAGTAATCCGAGCACCAAGAAATGAAACAATAATACAAATTAGTGTTGAGTGAATTCACACAAAGATACTTTTCCTACCTCGGCAATTCGACACGGGGATCATAAACTGGACTGAAGTGGATTGGTTTTAAATGGATCATCTAAATTGGTTTGAATTGATTATGTCTGTAAAGTGCCTTGAGATAACTCTGTTCAGTTAAAATAAAGCTGATTTGAACCCAATAAACAGCTATAGAGAATTTGCACAGAACAGCAAAGAAATAATCCAATCTAAAAAGCAGTGTCAATCAAATTCAAACACAGACAGGGTTTAAGAAAGATCATATTTTGGACCAAAACACATACACAGTGAGTATGTCACACTACAAGAAGTCTTTCTGAAGGTTTCCTTGGTTACCCATCCTCAGGACATTTCAGGTGCACTTGTGTACAGGACTACTACAAGTTGCACATCTTTCAAACAGGTCGAAACAGCTACTTGAAAAAGGACAAACGGTGTATTTTGCAGAAAAAGGACTGTTTCAATATTGGTACTTTAGCATCTCGTAAAAGATTACATCATTGTAAAGTACTTTGCCAGATTCCTGTTACTGTGCTTTTTTCTATGGTTAGAGAATGAGAACTCACCTCAACATACTGCAAGACTGAAAGTAGGACTCATTTCTTTAAGATAAAAATGCATGTTTGGGACAGGAGGTTAAATATCCTTGGGTCTTTACTCAGGGGACAACTGATGTAATAACAATAATTGTGGAAATAACTCCCATAGTAGTAGTAATAATAATGATAGTAATAGAAATGAAAAACAGTTTGCAGTTTGTTCCTGCAGTGAATCGACCTCACTAGAAGTAGAAACTTTAATAATAACAACTCTTCCGATAATGTCCACACTCAAACACTGTACTAAAGTGAATATTGTGACCTTGAAAGTTGGAATATTTAAACATATATTTTCAGATAGCTCTGGTATGGGTCAGTGCTATTCGGACTGTGACTGGCTTCCTGCAGATTAACAGTATGACAGGAAAGTAGAGCAAAACAACCTTTATCCTTCAAGTATCTGAGAAAAGCACTGTCTGCTGTTTCACTAAAGAGCTGAGATTTAAAATACGCCAAAAAGCATCTAAATGTCCAGCAGCAAGCGCGGCTGTTGTTCCATTAACAATGCTCAAACTGCAAAGCTTTCTTTTTGCTGTTTTAATTATTATTCTACCTGAAAAGTACATCAAATACACAAGCTTCAAATGCTTTGCATAACAAAGATTTGAAATCATTTGTGCTGACGTGCGTAACTAGAGTAACAAAGGAAACACAAAGAGAGAGCAGGTACTTATTAATCCTTTAGCAAAAAAGAAAAGAATAAAAGAATCCATTCTGAAATGAATTCAGTAAATTCAGTTGCTGCTCTTAAGTTTTCTGATTAGACGAACAAGGACTGATTCATTCTGACATTTGTAAAGCTGAAAGCAAGCGTCACTGTGGGAGCTGACAAGAGCAGCAAGCTGACAGGAAGTATACACACATGCACACACACACACACACACACACACACACACAGGTTGCTGCTATATACTGTGTATCCATGTTCACAGCAAAATTATACATGTCCACCTCACAGCTGCAGAGTTTTACTGAAACATCATAATAATCCTTCTTCTTACAGAAGTAAATCATTTAAAAATGTAATATTTAGTGTTGATCTTATTAAATGATATTTTCATGTAATCACATCTTCTGGCCTGTTTGCAGGCTTGGTGAGTTAACAGGATGGATGCATCAAACCAATGTTTTATTTTCTCCAGCTGCTTTTGAAACGCTGCTGGCTAAATGAGCACTGAAATGATCAAGGAGTGAAGGCGTCATCTTGTGCGTGTAAACCTTCACGAGGATGGAGTGTAAACAGAGAAAATCTCCTCATATTCTCACGGAAGTCTGTAATTGTAAAATGCTGATGGGTAGTTCTTGCTTTTATGGTTACAAATGACCAGAGTTATTAAAGTGAACACCTTCATCCTAAAATAAAAGCTATTTGCTGGATGCTGATCCAAAAAAAAAAAAATCCAGCAGGGAAATAATTGTAATCCTATCTCTCATAATAAAAACAGAGTAGCGTTAAATATATAAAGCGTCTGGCCTTTTCCCTCCATCCCATCCAGGTACAGATGAGAGCAGCACCTGTCAAAGAAAGAACAATGTTTTATTACTTCAACTTCCCCATTTTCTATCATTTGATAATTAGAGCAATATCTCAGGGTCTGCTTTCATGTATCACTTATCACCTAATGGACACTGATTCATACTAAATTGTTTACTTTTGTGCTTTGTTGATTTTCAGTAATAAACTAGCAACAAACCGAATGCTGGTGGCATAAAATTAACTTTGGCAGCAGTGGGTATCTCGACTGTCTGCTTATTCTGCTTACAGCATGCATTTCCTCTGTTTTCACTGATGCAGTAATGCTGTCAGACGGTATAAAAGATCAGCCCTGTAATCCCGTGTCATTAATGAGGTAGATGCAAAGGAACTAAAAATTTAATAGTATTGATGGTCACTTCTCTCTGCAGCTTGAGCAGAACATTGTAATCCACCAATCTTGTAACCGCTGAGATTTGCAGAGGCAGGTTACGGGGGAAGTGGGGCTATGGCGCCAGTGGTTCAGGTAGTGTGATGGGTTGTAAACATGGAAACAAAAAGATAGAGATTTCATCCAGTCAGATTTCTTTCATCATGGGTCCAGTTTTAAAATTTTCAATTTTCAGTTTCCCCCATACAGGAGGGGGGAGGGGGGGGGGGGGGGTACACTGGGAGTATGGGGTACCGGACCCCCTTGTACGAGCTGTCTGGTCCCTGTACGACAGGTGTCAGAGTTTGGTTCGCATTGCCGGTAGTAAGTCGGATTTGTTTCCGGTGAGGGTTGGACTCCGCCAAGGCTGCCCTTTATCACCGATTCTGTTCATAACTTATATGGACAGAATTTCTAGGTGCAGCCGAGGATCCGGATTGGTGGCCTCAGGGACTGCTTTTTGCAGATGACGTGGTCCTGTTGGCTTCATCTGGTCGTGATCTCCAGCTCTCATTTGAGCGATTCGCGGCCGAGTGTGAAGCGGCCAGGATGAAAATCAGCACCTCCAAATCTGAGACCATGGTCCTCAGCCGGAATAGGGTGGATTGCCCTCTCCAGGTCGGGAGTCAGGTCCTGCCTCAAGTGGAGGAGTTTAAATATCTCGGGGTCTTGTTCACGAGTTAGGGAAGGATGGAGCGTGAGATCGACAGACGGATCGGTGCGGCGTCTGCAGTAATGCGGACTCTGCACCGGTCTGTCGTGGTTAAGAAGGAGCTGAGCCAGAAGGCGAAGCTCTCGATTTACCAGTTGATCTACGTTCTTACCCTCACCTATGGTCATGAGCTGTGGGTCGTGACCGAAAGAACGAGATCTCGTATACAGGCGGCTGAAATGAGTTTCCTCCGCAGGGTGGCCGGGCTCTCCCTTAGAGATAGGGTGAGGATCTTGGTCATCCGGGAGGAGATCAGAGTAGAGCCGCTGCTCCTCCGCATCGAGAGGAACCAGTTGAGGTGGCTCGGGCATCTGGTCAGGATGCCTCCTGGACCTCCCTGGTGAGGTGTTCCAGGCACGTCCCTCTGGGAGGAGACCCCGGGGAAGACCCAGGACACGCTGGAGGGATTATATCTCTCGGCTGGCCTGGGAACGCCTCGGGATCCCCCCCGCAGAGTTGGCAAATGTGACTGGGGAGAGGGAAGTCTGGGCTTCCCTGCTTAGGCTGCTGCCCCCGCGACCCGACCCCGGATAAGTGGCAGAAGATGGATGGAATTTTCAGTTGAGGCATCTAAACCCATGTTTGTGCGGACACGGTCTCTGTTACCTGTTCAGTGATTTGGTGTCTGCTTCTCCTATATGACTGGGAGATAAATTTACCACAAACATTTCTGCTGTCTTAAGTGTGGTTTAATATAATCATGGCTTTTAACTTGACAAAACAAATGGAACTAAAACAACCAAACAGAGAAGCTCTTTCAAGGGTTTTGCATCAATGCAAAGGCTGTTGTGTGGTGAAGGGGTAGGAAGAGAGAAAATGTCTGTCTACACCTTTATCAGTCATCAGTTTATCTGCTTTACCTGTTTCACCTGTCACTTTCTTTTGTTTATAACCTGCAGAATTGATTCCTGATTCTGATTTTAGCTCCCCAGGAAGAATTTTGAGTTGTTTTCATACTCTTACAGAATTTCTTCTTTCTGTAACTTGGAAATCCTAACCAGTGTTTGCTGGATATTGTGTGTAGGATTTCCATTCTATTGCCTCCATGTAGGGACCGATGACTAAAGCTGCACCGTCTCCATTTTGCCTGCAAGACTGTTATTAGAATTTCGTAAGTCTTAAAAGCCAGCTTCGTGAGCCAAACGGACATCTGGTCAACTGGGAAGCACTTTAACTTAAAATATCTACGTACCTCAGCCCTGATTATTATCTGAAGAACTGTCAAAGACCTCATGAATAAGCACTTGTTGCTCCTTGATTATGACTGGGAGAGAAATGCGATGCTTCATCCGTTCATTTCTCCCGTCTTCAACAATGAATGCACATCAGCTTATTATAAAGAAAAAGCAGATTGCCTTTAAAATATAAACTTATCCTCCCATTAAAACAAGTCTCTTTAAGTCATTAAGTTTAAGTTTAGACTTGTTGTTTTCAAACTTTAGAAAACCAAGGAGACACCCAACTCTCAAGACACCCCAGCTCTGCAAAAAAAGTTCTTGTGTGTTATCACATTATACTGTATATATGCGAGGGAGTGGGCTTTTCTGCTGAGGATTCCTGATTAAATCCGTCATAAATCCACTGATATTATTTGTTTTCAAACTTGGTGATAAAAGTAATCTAGAATCCAGTTTAATTCAATGTCTGAAGTGGCATCATGCTGTTGTGGCATCTTGTCATGTGTCCTATCTGAGGCTGCTGTTAGCCTGAAACTTTCTTTTACAAGTAGACAGGATGAGTGTTTCCATTATTCAATATGAAGTCTCTTCTGCTGCATGGAGCTTGGCTGTATCGTCCTACCCGACACATTCATACAACTCAGCAAATGCTTTTGCTGCCGCCTCTTAACATCTCAGTCTCTTTTTAGACAACTTATTTTCCTTTACAAGCCAAATGTTATATGGGTTTAAAAGGAGACTTACCTCTTCAGTTAACTAGACTTCATCTCAATCTGGGTTTAAGATGTCCCTTTACTGCATGCAAAAGGCTGATGCTTCAAATTATGTGGTTGTATTTTGCAGTCTTGGTTGTCATAAACTCATAAATCACACATGGGACTTTCAGAGACGACACTGATGTGCTTCACCACATCCTTTGGGACCAACTGGTTCAGAAAATGATGGAAGAACCTTCACAGTCCTGAGGAAAATGTTGGAACCCCGACATCCCAGCAGGGCTGACAAATAGCTTGCATGTCATTCCTGATTTATTCTGAATTTGTTCCATTAAAGTTAACTTTTAAAATTTTGAAAATGAAAGAAAGAAGAATGAAAAAAAAATAATATCAACACCGGAAAAAATTGGCCTTGGAATTATAGAAGTATGAAATAAAATTTCTCACTTAAGGATCTTCATTACATTTCGTGAACTGCACAAAAATACTGAAATATGTTTGCCTTAAAAAGTCAAGGACCAACTAACCTGAAAATATGCTGTTTTACCCACAAAGCTTTGGTCTGTAACATATCCAGTCCACACATACCAAGAGGTTTCATTAAGACATGCCAATGCCTGGAATTCTAAATTCTGCCTGTGGGAAGATAAAGCTGTTACATCTGGAATAATCATAAAAGCCTGCTTTTACAGATTATCCACATTTCTTGACCTGTCGAAGTTTTAGCCCAGCTTTTCATTCTAACTAATGTAGTGCTTTATGTGGCCTTGGCAGAGTATGATCTCTCTGAGTGCTTTTCAGTTTCCCTCAATTGAAAGGTTGTTGAGCCTCAACAAAACCTTCACTGAAGTCTGAATGCTTTGAAACACACACTGAATATATGCTGGTTTTTTCCCTTTCCTTCTCCTTTGTTTCACAGAGAGTGGGCTGCTCTGCTCCAGCTCTACTAACAGCTTTCTGGCCGTAATTGCCTGAAAACAGGCAAGAGCTCCGAATACCTCTGTGGGTTGCATGTAATATCAAAACTCCTGAAGAAGGTCTTCTGATATCTATATTAAATTTCAGCAACCTGACTATAATCTAATTCATGTCCTGAGAACAAGCTGGCTTTTGGGAAGTTTTATCACCTTGTATGGAGAAGTGTTTTATTCCAACAACTTTTATATGCTTCTGATGACAGTTCAACATGTAGAAAAGGACGAACAATACTGCGTGTTCTCATGTTATTTATTTCCTTCTAATCGTAACACAAATAAATTGCATGACCGTGTCTTATTGTTTGTGCTCAACCTGTTAGACTCAGTGAAAATGAGACATAACCTGATGAGGTGGAGATGCACTTCCATTCCGTCCCTGTCTTTGCCCCACTGAGCACAAAGCATCTTTTTTTTGTGTTCAGCTTCTCTCAGGTGCACCTGGATGTTTTATGTCCCCACAATACTGCTCAAGGACAGATAAGAGTGCCAGATACAAAAATTAAATCTTGTAGGAGACATCGGAGTGGAACATACTCATTCCCTTCTTCATTTATTTTCTTATGTCAAATATACACAAATAGGACTATGCTCTTTATTTATCAACAATTTATTTATTAAATTGACGAAACTTTTTTTTGTGAGTTCCTTTGTGTGAAAGACTTTGCTTTTATTGTTTCTTCTGTCTGTCTGTCTGTTTAGCTCACTGATAACAGGTTTGATAACTGGTTTTCCAGGTGAGCTTAATTAAAGGAGTCATTACCTAGAAATTGTTAACATCCCTGGAAGCCTTTCTTTTGAAGACAGTCAAGTTTTTCTGTCTGGACGCTTTGTTGGCAGCAAAACTGTTCGCATGGTTTTTTTTGTTTGGGTTTTTTCGCCCCGGTATTTCATCATCCCAGTGAGATAATTGCATAAACCCACTCCTGTTCTAAGCCTAAACACACCCCTCTTCTACGCCTAAATACACCTGCTGGACCTGCCTCAGTTGGCGTTATCAACACGTTGTGAGAAGATGTAGAAGCAGCGATCCCATGTCCACTGCTTGTCTGTCGCTAAAACCAAAACCAGAATGTTTTCGCTCTCCTTTCATCAGTGGACCAAACTACCAGGGACAGATGGATTACATTATTTTGTGTTTATAATGCACCTGCATCTCTGCCGGCTGCAGCCTGCTTGTGCATTTTACAAACATTTGGGAAATAAGATGGCATCAACCCGGCTGCGGATGGAAAGAGGGGCATTTGCAACTTTAACTTTCTCACCATCAATGCAGTTGGTAAGGTTCACTACTGACATAAAGTTATTTTTTGCTGGATATATAAAACACGTGTCTACATAGGTCAGTAAGAAGCCTCATCAGGATGTTGCAGCCAAACTGTGATGCTTTAATTATGCAAGATATTTAACTTCATGTTATTTATCTGTACAGAAACACTGCCGCACGGTGGCTAAATCAACCAGAGATCTGTCATGTGGAAATCACAACATTTTCCAGACTCCTGGCTAAAACTGCACATCTAAACAGGCTGATTAATTAAGATAAACACTGACGGTAAATAAAACCTAAAGTAAACACGCTGCTTTGTTTAATTCTGTGTCATTAAAATGTGTGTGTGCCTATGTGGCGGCTGGTAAGTTCGGTGTGGTGTGTAGTGTAAGTTTGGTAGGAAAATATAATGCAGCTTGCTTCATTTTTTACATCTGTAACTTTGGATGTTTTCAGTACATTAATAGTTTAAAAAATGGTCCAACACAGAATAAAAATGAGACGTCTTAACATGAACGACACGCCTCATTGTTAACATGCTATCTGACTTTACAGGCAGGTGAGCAGACATTAAAATGAGGACTTTACCATTCAGAGACAGTTTGTCGTAAACGAGCTCCTTCCACCATCTCAGTACCTTCTCTCTCAGGCTCAACCCTTCTGGCGCTGGACTTCCAGCGATCAATCAGCGCGCACCTCATTAACATGATTTAAACTAACATCTATGTTGATCAAAATCTCGCATGAAATCTCAGAAGAAAAGTTTTGTTATGAATAAAGGGTCAAAACAAGCACTATTTAAACATCTTTTTGGTTTAGTAAAATTTTAAAGAATTTTTTTTAAACACTTTGGACAGTGGAAACATGAAAAGACCAGGTTATGACTCCTTTAAAGGACAACTTTGATTATAAAGCAAGACAGTTTTGACAGAATGGGGCAGTAGAAGACTCTCTCTGCAAATGAAAGGTTTATATAGTGAAATTCCTTGTGAAATCCTTTGCCATTATGTAAAAACTTGAGCAAGATCATTAAGACCATAAATAAATTGTGAGTGATTCAGAAGGCAGATTGCTCAGACAAAACAAAAGGTGGCATCAAGGAGGATCTCCTGTGGAACTGGATCAGAAGAGGGTTTTATAAATACAACAGGTGTACATTTTCAGTTCATTACAACCTATCTAATGTATAATAATTTGGAATACAGCTTATGATTGTAAATGATTGTATATAACTAGATATGCAACAGTTTTATGTCATCATTATTTCTTTGTTGCATACATCATGTAAAAGAAAGACATACATTGCACATGGATAATTCATCAGATGATAATGGGAATAACTGTAAGTAGTCAGCTAAACAATGTGGTGTGGAGCTGTTAGACTCCTGTGGGGACAGATTGTTTTTGCAGTTATCTTTTGTAAGTTTCCAGGAAATAGAACAAAATACGAGACTAAAACCTGCAAACATGAAAGCAACAGAGAGCGAGTCCCACCTGAAGCAATCATCATAATACCCAATTAGCAAAATATATTCAAATGTGTGATACTACCACTATTTCACTTTTAGATAAAAGTGTGTATTTCTGCACATTTAGCAAGTACCTCATCCTCACCACGTTTTTTTGATCACATTCTGACATTCAAATTTGCCACACCAACACAAAGCTGAAAATAAGAGCTGACAGAGCCGAGAATGATATAGGTGGAAATTAGGAAAATATATAAGCATGCACTTTCATCATGGAAACAGGGCTTTTATCTCAGGGAAGAGAGTGTTTATGCTAGCTATGCCAAAACCCACTTTTCATCTTATTAGCTCCCACAGAAATTTCTGAGTGTGAGATCTCAAAAAAGGTTGCGTACCAGAACAAAAAACACTGCACATCAAAAGGAGGCAAACAACAGCTTATTTGACAAATCATTCAGGTATCAGCTTGCCACTGCAGTTAGTATCTGAGAAAAAGTGATTTGCATACAAAACACATACTTTCAGAGTTGGGGTCATAACCACTGCAGGAGTACACGCTGTCTGTGAGCGGCGTGACTTCCCTGCTGTAGCTGGAACACACAGTCTGCTGAAGTGAAATTCATCTTTCTGACTGTGACAACACAGTCTCTTAAAATCTTTTGATTTATGTAATATTTTGATTGATTTCCAGACCCGCAGTCAATATAAATGTGAAGGGAGGCCAGAGTTGCAGGTGACATTCTCTTGCATCAGAGGGAACCTGCAGTGTGAGCTACTATTTTATGGTATGTATGTATCATTCTGATAATAAATCTTGATCCTGCTCTTTGTTCCTGCCAGCCTTGGCACCATCTTTCATGGTAGCAACAGCATATCCCAGACCTTAATCTTCCCTCCACATTTGTCATTCCTTTTAAAAGGAACTCACAATCCCATTGTCTGAAGTGCTACACAGTATGTGAGATTTCCAGAATGTAACATGTGCAAGAGAAAGTTAAGCATCCCATATGAAGACACATCGGAGCTTCATTTTGCAAATTAATGACTTAAACACTCTAATAAACATTCAGAAAATATTTATGAGTGAGATAGCACAGCGCTGATATGGACTTCATGGATTGGAAGGCTTAAAGGGAAAACTATACTTCAAATAACCTTTATCTTTCACTGTCAAAACTGAGACACAGTCCTTTGAAGTATAAAATTTCCCTTAGAGTGTAAACAACTCTCTCCCATCCATGACGCTTACCTCTCCTCTTTGTGCTTGCAATTTTCTACATGAATAAAGAAGCTGCTCTTTTCTCCCACTGGCTAGACCCTGACTGGAGAGCAATCTGTTATAATATCAACTCAAGCCCCCATTGCCAAGCATCATTAGCTTCCACTCTTTTTTGCATATTTAGTGCAGGGACAATCCACGTGGCAACGGATGGCATTACAACTCTCTGTGCACACAAAGAAGATGCTGCTCAGACTGTTGTACTGCAATACTCTTATAATACTTGCATAATTCACCTGCTTTCGCTATCATTCAATTCTTTCTTCTATTTCATAAGTCTTGATTTTCAAACTGCAAGCTTTTTTCTTTTTTTTCATCCCATGCTTGTTTGTGGCAGCTGCTCATCATAGATAGGTTATTCCAGTCCCACAGGATGCAAGTAAAAATGCTGCAACATTGTGTTAAGATAAAAATTCCTCTTCCTCTGCCAGTCAGCTTTCTATCCCGATACCGCTGCTAGCTGTACACCTCGTCCGGGAGGCTGGCTTAAGATTTCACACACATCCCTGTCATGAAAGATTGAGCATGTGGGAGTCATTGAAATGTATTCATGCTCACAATGTAGAGGAAGCACGGGGCCACAGTAATGGTTGTCAGGGGCCGGTATGCCTCAGTGAGCTGAAGACGACATTTTCTGTCTCACTGGCTGCAGGGGTGTTTGAGTTATATAACCCTGCAGGAGGGCACAGATGAGAAGGTCACGTGTGACTCCTAATAAAATGCAACATTTAGTATGTGTGCCATGAAGAGCATCACGTAGTCCAAGTGACTGAAAAAAAATAAGACTGTTTCTGTGTTAATCTACAAGATTGTATTTATTCCCAGTTACACCGTAACTTTAATATGCATGCTTCAGCTTGGTTCTACTTCTGAAAAAAAATCCATGTGATGATGGTTAAGTATAAAAGAGAGAGAGAATATTTAGAAACAGGGAATTATTATTGTAAACGCCACAAGAAGCTTGGTCCCATTTTAACCATGAGTGGTCCATTTAAGACAATAAAAGTCTATCTGAAGTCTACCGCTTCCTGAATTGGCAAAAACAGCTTAACAGTTTAGTTAAGAGTGTTAAAAAGGTCTCAGATAAAACTCATCTTATCTCCTGCTGGATGTACAACATCGCAGCTCGGGTTAGGGCGTCCTTTTCAGAGATGCAAATGTGGTGAAAAATGAGATGAAGGCATTTCTGCACGCTCCAGTTTCATTAATGAAGTAGAAAAAGGCAAATAATGTCAATGATAGGTTTTCTGTAGCGTGCTGAATTAAGGAGACAGTCTACCGTGTCACTGAGGGAGAGTGGGATGTTGGTTTGGAGGAATTTCTTCCTTTCTCCATCTTTTATGTTTTTTAGTCTCAAGATGATCATTAGATCAGCGTCTTTGGTGTTTGATGAGACAAACATAAATAAATGTTTGCTGTCATCAAAGTTGTGTAAAGACTTTCAGGCAAAAGAAAAAAAGAGGATTTTATTAGTCAGACATTCATCAGCTAAGGACAATGTGTGATACTAACTTAATATCATTTACTAAAATAATGGATCATTATAATGTCAGCATATTTATTACTGGATGTTTGCAACGCTGATGCCTATGTTTTCATTTGTTTGGCCACAAACTCCAAATGAGGACAAATACGTTTGGAAATGCTCCAGTGTTGAGCTGAAGTTAAAAGATTCTGACAAATCGGCTGCTTTAAGTCCACATATTTGTTGCTGACAGGTTCAGATTGTTATGTGAGCAAAGGTTGACACAGAAATTAGCCAGCTAGCACAGCCTTTTGCTAATAACATCGTCTTCCTCCAGGGCAGCTGACCTGACTCTGAATGCCTTTCTGTTTAGGAAGCATCTGTGGAAGAAATTTAGAAGTACTCAAATGAAATGCTTCATGTCTACAAATGGTCTATATAGGCAGAGTAACACGACAGTACATGCAAAGGACTTTTACTTCCTGCAGTCATTCGATTTCTTCTTGAGGAAATCAAGAACAAAGCATGTAGCCTCAAACTCACTTATTTCACTGAGCTGGGATTCTATTCATCCATGGAAACATAGAGATCAGGAATGAAGTTTGTTTGCAGGGTAACTGCAAACAAACCAATATTATATAAAACATGTCTAAGAGAGCCAACCAGCTGTTTTGCATCAACTTGTAGCATAATGCAGGTGGGTGTGTTGTTCCGTGGATGATAAAATGATCAGTAAGTAGCAAAAAACATTGCATTATTTGACTGTTAAAACGTTATCTGTAAATAAATTTTCAATCATGGTTGGGTTTAAAATGACTGGAATTTACATAAAGGGAACTTAAGAACCACCATTTCTATAGTCAATCTGTTCGGCAGGAAAATTTCCATCCAACAAATGTGGGAAAAGAAAAACATTTTATTCGTCTCGCACGGAAGAATGATTCCAACATAAAGACTCATGACAGACATAGTCATCTCACACAGCAAATTTATAGAGTTTCAAAACCAGGAGTTGCGAAATAGGATGGAAAAACAGTGAAGTATTTGGATTTTAATCTTTAGCTGTAACTGAAGTTTATTTTGAGGAATATTTCCTGGATGAATTACGTTCTGGAAGTCATGGAGTGGGTGTTCAGGAGTTTCGTTTAACCCTGTTCCTCACTGAGCAGCCGACTCCTACAAACTGTTTATAATTCCAAACACTGCTGCTCTGGAATATTTAACATGCACATTTGCAGTCATTATGACGGATCAGGGCTTTAATTTTCACACCAAACAACAATGTAGCATCTTGAGTTGATGGTCATGTTGATTTTAGCTGGTTTGGAGCTTTTTCTCTAAAGGAAATGACAGAATTCATTGTGTACTTAACTCATATGAGGCTAAGCTAAACTGGCTAAGGTCTAGTGGTTTAATATATCAGATGCTAGTAAACCTTATACAGCTGATTTTAAACACACATTAAAACAGATGGGGAACATTGGTGAGAAACTTTTTCTATGTTCCCTGTTCTAACAGATTCAAATAAATGAATCAATGTACAGATCTTGATCTTGGATCCATCTAATTTGAATCAGGTGTGCTGGATCAGGGATACGTGCAAAACCTGCAGGATTCCAGGGTTGCCCACCCCTGTGCTAAGATGACTGTAATTATGTGGATATTTAAATGTCTGTTATGGTGGCTTCTTGACATTTGCTGAAATGTTTTTTCTGTCAGAAAATGTAAAATATATCTGCTTTTAGACTTTCTCAGATTCTCCTCAAGTGACTTTTCCTGACTTCTCTCCTTATAATTGCTATACAAGTGTTCTAATGTTATGACATAAACGTGGCAGAAGGCTGTGATCAGATGACACTCAGCCGACACTGTCACTGTTAATGAGAGCTCCAATTGTTTTGTGAAACACAGGAACTATGATGTTATTCTTGCTGCTCTACAACTACAGCCTTTGAGAAGTGCTAGCTGGGCTGATGTAACTGTCAGCTAACCTCACTGACATGCGCATTGCAAGAAAACGTCAATGACTTGTGTTTTCTATGAAAATTAACCTGATCAAGGCAAACTGTCTCATCCAACAGTGAACAAAGCACTGTATCTCAATTAAGAAGCACATCATATAACAGCAAGATGGACACACTTGAACTTGATGAAAACCATGCAAAGACACTCACTGTGCCTCCGCTTCATCTCTGCTGGAGAAATATCTAGCTAACTCGACCCAACATGCCTCTACGTGCACCATCTTGACATGAAAAGTTATGACAACCTCGAAACCGACCTTTATTTTAGTTTAAGCTAAAGCCTGAAAACAGATAAAAAGAGACAAAATGATGCAATTTATCATAAACAATATTCCATATTTTTCAAGAAAATGATTTACAGTCTAAATGGGCTCAAACCAATATATGAAGACTAAAGTGGTTAAGCAGTGACATATTCAACGAGTGCCATAACAGCTGAAGGTGTTTCCCTAGAACACCATCATGCAACAATTAACTGCAGCCATATGGGAAAAAAGACTTTTTCCCAAAAGAAAAAAAGAGAGGACTGCTGTGTGACTCAAACCTGCGATGCGTTACGCTTCAAAAGCACATAATCATTAGAAACCAAAAATGTCAAACATTTTAAAGTAATTTTAAGAATGTCAAGGACAATCTCTAGGAGCACATGAGTGTCTGTTGATACGATAAAACACCTGAAAGACTCTTATCAAACACTCCAACACAAGTAACATACAAAACGATTATTATGAGATCATGAGATCATAAATTAAAAAGTTGACCACATTTTTCTCACTGACAAGTACGAGAAAAAATGAGGTTTCTTTTATGCCATGCTCCGTGTTAAAAGTACATTTGTCTTCAAGCTTTCCAGCGTGAATGAATCATCGGTGATTAGCCTTGTTTTATATTTAGAAGTGTTCCACATGGATGACATACAAAGAGGGTTGAACCTTAGTGCCTGAAATGATAAACCGCTTTTAAAACCATACAGTGCGATGTCACTACAATGTTAAGGTCTAATAGGTTTAAAAAAAAACCTATTAGGGTAGTTTTTCTTTGTTACTACTATTCTGAATTGTATTCAAGATTCATAAGCTCAATTTAGTGTCTGCAAGAGTTTCTGAGGTAAAATAAATGCATTAAAACACACTGAGTTGCCTTAGTGCAAAGGCCCAATGTTGTACAAAGCACAACTACAACACGTTTCAAATCAATGCAATCACTGCTGGTGCTAAGGTCCCACTGATCCACTCACTCTGTCACAGTTCAAAACGCAGCGCACAGAAGAGATCAAATAAAAAGGTAAGCCTGCTGTGTGAATCTAAAAGGGCAAACAGCTGAAACTAAAACTATATTTGAGAACAGAGCTGAATTGAGACAATTCCCAGGTGAGAAGGACACAATATGAAATCCATTAACTCTCACACTAACTGCTGGACATGCACTTGACATGAAACAAGCAGGTAACAAAGCTCTGCAGAGCAGCCAAGACTTTCAGGCAAACTCACAGAATGTGACAGCAGGCTATAGTTTCTGTGTTTCCAATTTATCTGCTTCAGTCCCGATACTTGTGTCCATCGAGGAAAAAAAACCATAAATGTTTGAATGAATTTGCATTTGAATTCTTAAAAGACAACATTTTAATCTGAAATCTTTGCTGATCTTTACATAATCTGACACCAACAAGTGAAATGTTGTCAGATTACAGAAAGCGTTGCAACAGAAACATGCAAATTGAACAGATGAAAGATGCCACTCGAATTCATTACTGTAATTTGTGATTCATCAGCCGACATTTTATTCACTGACAATTAAAGTGTAAAAGAGTGTAAATAAATTACCCCTCTAATCATGTCTGTGAAGAACAGATGTATAACAGGGGGAATTGTGAAGACCAGTGAAGCAATTTTCAAATGGAGCTCATGTTGCTGCAGGATTTCGGCCCAGAGCAGCCTTTTAAACGAGCTTGTGTGGTAAACTTTCCAATTGATGACTCCAGTAAGGAGTCTAAAAGAGAAGAACTGTTGATCTGCATTCACCATCCGAACAAATTTAAATCTTTAATTAGTTCAGTGGCATGAGGCCAAATGTAAATTAGACATCTGACTTGTGATTGTGTCAAGATGTTGATGAAAGGTTCCAACAGTGGCTTCTGGCGGAAACAGCACTGTCTACGGTGAAAATAAATCTGATTATTGAAATTGAATTAGCGGTATCTTGTTTGTGTGTGTGTGTATGTATCTAATGCACTAATGCAAATGCAATGCCACTAAAAGCGAAGCCACTGCTTATCTTGACTGTAATTTTTAAAAGCTTAAGTAAAGAAAAGCTATTTGATCCAGTCCAGGGTTTTAACATAATTTCACATAAATATTACCTCCAACAAAGTAATCTGCTCGCCCACGGCTGGCTGGCAAACTCCCATCTCACCCTGTTTGCTGTGGTAATATGTTACCTCTGATTGGATGTCTAAGGCTGTTGACTAGTGTATCCAAAACGCCACCAATCTGGCAGAAAAGAGTCACAACACAAAAGCTGCAGAAACATAGAAGAAGTGACGGAGATACCTCCAGGCTGTGCTGTCAGACTCTGTGTACTTGTAATCCAAAGCTTGCAGAGGTGTGTGCGAGTGTGTGCACGTGCTCATAGTATGCGGCATGTATTAAAACAATTAATTGTCATTTCTCTCTCACTGTTCTAACACCACAGGATCAGACCTCAGATTGTGAAAGATGTCAGCGCTGCTTTCCACCCTGCGTGGAGACAACACCTGTCTAAAACCTGACAAGAGACAACTGGCAAATAAATGTTACCTGACACGCTATTAAAGCACTTTACAAGCAAGTGCTGCTTTGACATGAAAACAACTTTGCCCAGCCACTCGGCCCATTTAATCAAACAACAAACCTTCAGAGGTTTAATAAATGTTCCTGCCAAGTTACATAAATGAGGGATCAATTATAATTGATTTCATGGACCGGTACATTTATTAAAGTGACATCTATTTATTCACATGCTTACCTGTTTTGCATTCAGCTCCTTCTCGCTGAGCAAAAAGCTGAATACTTCTTACTTAATTTAAAGTATCACTTTCAGATTTTTGTTCCGCTGAACTAATGGCTACAACACCGAGGCGGATTCAGTGCACACAGAGCAACTCTTAATTTCTCAGACTGGTCAGCCGATGAGACATCTCTGTAATTTGCCAACTGCATGATACGAACTGGTTGTTCATGTGTAACGGGCTGATGAGAAATGGAATTTCCCTTAAAAGCAGAATAAATTAGTTTCAGGGTGGCAGCTGCTGTCACATTAAATCCCACATATTAAGCCTCCATTCAGCAGAGCAGGAGACAATCAGAGATTATCTCAGCGATGCTGCCAACGTGTCTAAATGAGCCACTCAACAGGGAGTTCCTCTTCTTGCAACCTGGTACAATGTCATTTCCTGAAAATTTGTGAAATTTTCAAACACCGACTCAAACCTAAATCTGTGTTGTGTTAATTGATTTGAGCCGTTTTAACAGACACCAGTCAGAAGAAAGGATTTCCACTGTGATCATGGATCAGCTTTTAAATCTGAGGCCAAAACTAAATAATAAGACACAGATTACAGATTTAACTTTTTGTAGCATCTTAGAAATTTCCCCAATAACTCTTGAAAAGATATCTGTGCTGCTGTAGCTGGAGTGAGGGGTGCTTAAGTCTGGTCATCGAGATCTTCTACCCTGCAACTCTCAGATGCACACCTTTCCAACACACCTGAATCAAAAGGGCAAATTTCCTCATCATCATCTCATTCAGCTCTGCAGAGGCCCGGTACCGACCCATTCATTTGCTTCTGCAGTGTTGGAGAAGGGCTGCATCTAGAAGTGGCAGGATGGTAGATCTCCTGTTTGCAAACGAGATGTCACATCTCAAAGGGTTTTCCATTAAGAAATTGAAATAAACTTTGACGACCGTATAAAACTCTCATGGTCTCCGACATTTTGTTAGTTTTGTAATGTTTAGTTTTGTTTTCCGTGTCTTGATTTTTAGTGATTTTCTCTTTTTGGTTTTGCTCTCTTCTTCCTGTATCAGTTCACCTGGCTTGATTTTTATCATTGCTTCACCTGTAATTTATTAGTCCACCTGTGTGTGTGCGTCGGCTCATGTACTCTTTGGTTTCCTCTTCATTTTGCTGGTTCCTTGACATGTTACTGTCATTCATTCATTTTCCAAATCACTTAATCCAAATCAATTCAGGGTTGCAGCGAGCTGGAGCCTATCCCGAAAGGCAGGGTACACCCTGGATAGCTCGGCGGTCAATCGCAGGGCCACACAGAGACAAACAACAACTCACACTCACTCCTAGGGGCAATTTAGAGTAACCAATTAACCTAACATGCATGTCTTTGGATGGTGGGAGGAAGCTGAAGTACCCGGAGAGAACCCACACATAAGTGGGAGAACATGCAAACTCAGAAAGGCCACTGATCAAACCCCTTCCCAGGCAAGGATCAAACCAGCAACCTTCTTGACAAGCAATATTCATTGAATATTGCTTGTCCAACTGCTAGCTGGCGCATGGCTGACTCATGGTTTTTATTTTGTGACTAATGAAGAAAAGACAAAGTTAAAGAGCTGAGCTTCTGCAATTTTCTCCAAGCACCACAACCAGCCTCACAGTTAGTATTTAGTTTTTTGTGTAAAGCCTTATTCCTTCACCTGCCTGCTTCCTGCCTTGTCAACCTTCTTGTAGGTTCATATTTTCCACAAACTGTGATTAAAAAGGTTGCTTTTCCGTTTGATGATCGCCAGTTTGTTTCCCAGCTTTTCATGTGTCAGAGCATCCTTCAACCCCTCATATTCCATGTTTTCCTCACCTATACGTTTAGGTAAAATGATCAACCCATTTTCTCACTTAAACCAATTCATGGTTAAAGGACTACTGGAGCCTCCCAGCTGCTCTCAGCAGAGATGCCGTACACCCTGGATGGTTTGCCAGTCTATGAAGGGGTCATCACAGACATATGGGTTCAAACATTAAATAAATACAAAACCAGTTGATAAATAAAACTGAAGTAAAGCTTCAATCCCTGCATGTGAAGCCATCCACTACTACGTGAAAAGATGGTTATACACACCAGGCAAAAAGATTAAAAAAAACAAAACATAGGGTCTGTATCAAGATATGCCCTGGTGACATGACAACTGTAACCTTGGCAACTTCCCTTAAGATGCAAATTATCAGTAGGATTAATACTTATAGTTTTTCTTGCAAGCAGGTTGCCTTCTCTAGTAGTTTGATAAACAAATTAACCCAGTGGATAAATTCAGCATCAGGCAACATAAAGTTAAGCCCCAGTGACATATTTCCAAAGTTAATGGAGTCAGACAGGACCAGGTGACCCTTCATGATAAACTGCACACTCTGCTCAGCTGCCAGTCAGATGAAAGCTGGCAACAGTACATCAGAGTCGACACACAGACTTAACTTTATTCATGCTTTTCCCTGAAACAGAGCAGATTAAATTGGACCATAATGAAATAATTAGGATGCTGACACGCGGTCATCACATTTACATTCTCTGTCCTCATTGTGCCTGTTTTCATTTATTGTGCATATCAGAGCAGATCTCTTATTATTTCTGAAACCACAGCGTTTGACTGTTGTACAAGCCTATTATTGTGTCCAGTGAGTTTGTTGATTGTTTTTTACTGTGTGATGGTTTTCCTCTGCATGGTGTCTGTATGTTTGCTGTTGCGCTTGCTTTTCCCCTGAAAGAATATAGCCGCGAATGTCAAGTAATGTTGTCTCCCAGCAGGAGATTTGATTCTCTTTAAGTCATTTTGTGTTGGCTCATGCAGTGTTACTTAGTTATGCACTTTGGTGCATGTCTTTTTTTTTTTTTTTTTTTTTTTTTTTTGCTAAAAATAAAAAAAGGAAAAAAAAAGCTTTTTCTGTATCAGGTTGTTGGAGGTGAGCTGACCTATTTTCCCCTCACCTAATCATGATATTATTTCCTGTTACACTATAAAAGGCAGTATTGGGATTAGATTTGAGTCCCTTTTTCCAACCAGAGGAGACAGAGAGAGCTGATAGATTTTCAATTTTGGAAACATAATTTGAATCAGGTTGGCAGCAGAAGCATTGACTTCTTCTATTATTGATCTAAAACAAAAACAACAAGAAGTTAATAAAGAATAAGCATCAGCTTTAAATGAATGTATGTGTATAGATAGATAGATAGATAGATAGATAGATAAATTTTATCTATTTTTCTCTTGAATACCAGACTTCTTCTTGTAGATATCCAGTAGAAAAAAAACATCTTCTTCCATATTTTTATTTACAAAAGGTTCGAAATATGACTGCATGAAAAGTGTCTCTATGAGGCAAATTCACCACAGAACCACACTGGTGAAGAAAAGCACGCAAAGGCCGAGATGAAAAACGTTTTCGTCATGAAAACGTGAAGTAGAGCGAAATATGATGCTCCACTGATTTCCAGTTTCACTTGACAGTGTACCTTACTTTGCTTTGCACATGGCAAATTGGATTTTCTCTTTCTCTGCATCCCCAAACAGAGTTCAGCAGACAACTGTGAGGCAGATGGTTATTTTCTCCCAGAGATTCTCTGACCTTTGAAAAACAAACTTGTGACTGGAAGGACTATGGTTTGAATTCAGAAATAGGTTGGAAAGTGAATAAGAAATTGCCTCTTTTTTCCCCCGTTAGTGTTGTCCAGGTGCTCATGGGAAAGTCAATGACCAGCTAACTTCACTGCTGCAACAGCTGAGTGGCAACTTAAATGGTGTGCACCTAATTACAGCAGAGCTAAACCATTCATGACATCATCCCCCTATCACTTTGATAAGAAAGTGATTTGTTGGTTTTGTGTGAATTTTGCATATGTGCATATAGCAAAGCTGCTCAAAATTACTTAAGATATTCAGAAAAGCATTGGCAACCATAACTAGTTGGTTGTAGTTTGGGAAAATTCGTAGTTGACAACAAACCAGCAGCAGCCGATGCCCTTCCTGATCATTTCACTCCTGTGAGGTTAATGGCGTTGGATGTTTGCTCTGTCATTGAATTACAGCTGGTCTGAAGTCAGTGCCTGCAACCTTTAGCTGGAACTGCTGCTCATAACAAACAGTTTTTACTCTGGAGCTGAAAGAGAGTGGACAGCTCTGAGAAAAAGAGAGGAGAGCTGAAGAAGGATGGTGCTGCCTCCACATCAACATGCGATAACTCTCAAAAGAGACCATAAATGCTTTTCCTTGTAGCTAATAATCAAACTACCTTGGAGCTCACAATAATCAGAACGTAGGATCTTGGTTTGAGTGATAAGCCCTTGAAAAAAATGAATCAGACCCAGCATGTGCCAGACAGCAGTGGAATGAGGTCTTGATGTTGTTGTATTGCTGAGGGCTAAAGAGAAGCATCATGTTTTATTCAGCCTCCATGCATGAAGCTCGCAGACTGAATCTCTTAAAGTGACCGGCTGCAGGCCTGGTAAGCTCTGTCTTTGAGCTCCATCCCTTGGTCGTCACGCACAACTGCATCAACAGATATTCATGTTGGGGTTTTGTGTGGTCTCAAGAAGCCTGGGTGGTGAACAGCAGGGAATAGCTTCGTCACGCTCCCTGCTTTTGCCTCCATTTTAGATTTATTGTGTGCTTATTTTACATTTCCATACATATGATGGAGAGGGAAAAATAAGGAGAATATGTGTGTGTTTTAATGCATAACACATTTCTCATGCAGCCTTATTTAGTTCTTCACACAATCCAGCCTGACACATTAACCGACCGTTTCTACACTCGGTGAACTGACGGACAAGAAGTAATCGACAAGCCATACAATACTACGGCCGATTAGATCTCGCACGTCACTCCAAGGGACTTTTCATTTTCCAAATGAGTTATCCCGCTCGCACAAATGATGTAGCCGCATGACATCAAGTGTTAAATAAGCTTTGGGCCAAGGCTATCCATTCTATTTTGTGGCTGCATTGTAATGTGTACTCCACCATAAAAATCTTATTTTCTCTGCAATTCAGGTAAACGATCTCCAGGGACATTCATGTGCCCATTTGACTTTCTAATGGAAGACTTTAAAGAAATGCAGATGGCTCCCCCACACAAAACAGCTAGGCCTGCTCGAGTGCATCCTGCCATGACGCTTGTCTCCACAAAAATGCTTTACATATGTAATGGTAGGTGGATGCTTCTGCACAGAAACCTCCAAGTGGGACCCCTTTGTTTCATATTTATTTGTTTCCTTGTTGGTACAGGTATGATGTAATGCCCCGTGCATAAACACTGGTGTCACACTGTTTGTATTTCATTATTTTTCTGATTATTCTTCGCTGCTGATTCGTCATGCAGAAGAGACACAATTATGAGTGTCGACGCTGTCACTGTATTCAAGCAAAAACTGACGCAGGTAGAGAGTACTCAGTTTCATTTTACATGTTTAAATTGTCTGCTTGTTTTTCTTTCAGTGTACTTCGAGTTCTGCAGGAAATATTACCCTCACTTCACCTGATCTTTTAGTAAAGCATCGTCCACATCTTCAGAAATGTCAAGTTAGCTGAGGAATAGCATTGACTGAACGGCAGTGATGTGTATATGTGTACTGTAAATGCCAGTGCTGTAAAAACACTTTTTTACAATTACTCCCAGCACATATTGCCTGATTAAAGAACATCCCTGCTGCTTAATAGAAAAATAATACAAAAAAAAAAAAAAAAATCTAACGACGCAAGAATAAATGAAGATAAAGCATCGTTGTTGCCAGATTTAAAGACTAAAAGTGAATGTGCACATTATTTGTTCATTTATCATTCAGGATTTTTCATGGACACACTGTAATGAGTTTCCTCCTTGAGACGCTCCCTCTAACTATGATTCACTGTTTAATTCCCGGCAGCTGTCATGCTCGCACGTATCGGCTGGGATTGATGTTCCGAATGCTTGCAGGTTACCGTTGCCAAAGTAAGTGCAGCTGCAGAGCTCGCAGCACTTCAACTGTGTACTCCTCAGAACAAGCAAAGGCCAAGTGTTCTTGGTGATGTTGTGTCTGATTCAAGCAGAGTAACAAGCTCTGAGACAAAAGAAAAAGAAGCACATCGCTGATCCTTATTAGATAAATATAGGGGAGTTTAAATCACTGCTCTTTTTGCTACCTTTGTTTTTATAAGTCCATATTGCTTTGAAACATTAGATATGGACCAAATGGTGAGTAGTCAATACTTTATTTTTATAAAATACACATACAATATGTGTGTACATATTGTATATGCACAATTTACAGTCTTGTAAACGTTTTTTTTTTTTTTTTTTTTTAACAATATGGAAAATGTGTTAAATATGTAGAAAATATAATACAAAAATGTAGAAATGATAAATCATGGAAAACTAATTACATTAATGTTTAACCATTTATGAAAACATACATGGCTTATTGATAACTTGCAACATCTGGAGACCTCTATAAAACATAAATCCATGTGAAATCATCAGTAGACCTGTGGGATAAAACGTTTTTCCTCTTTTTTATATGCTGCTTTCAGACATCCTGCACCTTTTAATTTGTAAGGTAACACTATATTGATTGTTAGAAAGAGCCAAGCTGCAGTGCCGCAAGACCTCCTCAGAATTGTACACACCTTTTACACAATCTCCTCACACCTACCATCGCATTTCATTTGACATCTAGCAAACATTCCCAGCAGACCTGAAATGTACATTAGTCTGGGGAATCATAAGTCTGGCTCAACTCACTTATTTTCGTTGTGCTCCAAAGTTTCAGTGTTGTTTTCCCTTGGCTTGTGAAAGGTGCACAACACCTCTAACAAAGCAACCTGCTCCACTTAAATTCCTCTATTTTTGCCCAAGTAAAAAACCATAAATCATCCTTGGTTCGTTATGACAGTTCCAGCCATGCTCCACCACATTACTGTTGGAAAATATTACAGTTACATGTCTCGATATCCCATATCTGAAAATTGCTATTTGGTTTTGTTAGTTTTTGTTTCTCCTCCGTGCTTCAGTTGACACAATCATGGTTTTAATTGTGGTTGGCTGGTTGGAAAAGTTAGTGAATGTGCAAGCCTGAGCCAACAGTAGTTTTGTCAGATTCGTAAAGGCTGTGCTGCTTTCGCAACACAAAGGTTTGGTTTTAGTTGTCATGACTTGTTTACATTCTTTATAATGTCATTTCATTTTAAAGTGAAGCAATAAGTTTAAATCCTTTGTCTGGTGTAACAGAAGTACATTCCTGGACTTAGTTTTCATAAGCACTAGTGTCCTGTTGCATGTAACCACACTAACAAAAATGTTTGTAGAAAAACAGATTGTGGCAGGAAATGACCAGAACATTTTTCTGTTAAATGCTCTTCTATTAAACCTACAGTAGAATTCAGTATTTTCCCAGTTTGTGCCCTATTTTACTCACAGAATGATATCACACTGGGGAAAAAGAGAAATTCTATGATTTGTTTAAGTGTTTAAACAAATTTGAGCAAAGATAAGTTAATAATTTCATAAATCCCAACCCAGAATGAATTCCCAGTACAACACAGGGTTTGGTGGTAGTGGTGTACGCTTTCCTGTACTGTCCTCTACATTCATGGTCGTAACTTTAACATTCAAACAAACCAGAATATTGTCTAAATTTTCCAAATGCAAACTTTTTCTTTTCTTTTAACCTTGTCTTGTCCAGCATTGAAGCAAGCAGAATGATGCTGTGGGTGATGTTCTGCTGAGCAAATTGCTTTGCCAGGAGGATCTTTATAGATATAATGATCGCCTTGATGATATGAATTTTTATTTTATTTGTCCGTTTATTTTAAATAAGTATTTGTATGACAGAGTTTGCATGCTGGACCTGACTGGAGAGGACAGAATTGTCTAAATGCAAACATAACAAAGGCAGTAAAGAACATAACTTCAACTAATAAGCGTTGAATATGGATTTGGTATTTTTTGGTACTAGGATTGTGACAATATGCTTTTGTCCCGCTTCAATTTGATTCCGATTTTTTGGGTGCCGATTCGATTTAAACTGCAATTCTCACAATTCTCTGATATTGCTGATTTTTGTAGATTAAAAGAAAAAAAAAAGTATAAAACTTCTTTTTGCTTGTCACTTTTCTTGATTTCCATTAGGAAAAAACAACATAGCACCAGATCCTCATTCTGCTGCTATAATGCCCAAGAAGACAAGTAAAAAGATCAATGAAAACAATAAAAAATGACAACAATTTTATAGTGGATTGATTTTATTCACTTGAAAAAAAATCTTTTTTTTTTTTTTTTTAATGAAAACAATCGATTTTAAAATTTTAAAGCAAAAAAATCTGGATTTTTTATTTTTTTTATTTGATTTTCCCACCCCTAATTGGTACTGTGCATCTCTGTATGTTTTTCCAAAGACATGCATTGAATCTATGTCAGGCTTAATTATAGACATGTTAGAGAAGAAAACTAAGCTCAGAAGGCAGGACAACAGAAATGTTCTGTTTTGACAAGTTCCCCATCGCTTCTGACAGAAACGGAATCCTTTTCTAATCATTATTTTCACACTGCATGTTGAAAAGTATTAGAAAGAACATGTCTGGTTTAGTAATGAAATAACCTTTAGACAAAGTGTTGGAAGGGAATATTTTGTTCCTTCATTTTCCTGAATGTAGCCAGCAGCGCTACTCGGCATGAGATGCCAGACAGTCATCGCCAGCCTGTTGGAGCACATTGCTGCTGCAACCTCAGTCTGCCGTCAGTCCTAAATCTCTGCCTCTGTCCTGGTTTTCTGTCCCCGAAAACTGCCACGTGGTTTCGCAGCTATACTCTTTAGGCCTGTGGTGTGTTGGTTTACTGTGACTGTCTCTCGTTTTGTAATTTATTGTGGAACAGGCTGTGTGTGCTGAATCCCATTCCTCCTTAACTGTCAGCCTCCCTGCCAGGACTAAAGACCTTATTTTAATAAATGTTTTATTTGGTTCTCTTTTCCTTTTTTTTTTTTTTTTTTCTAAATAAACCCTTTTTTTGAATCCCGTCTCTTGCTATCTAAAAGTTAAACTTTGTGCTTTTTTTGGTTATTTTGACTGTTTCCATGGTTGCAGTTCCCAAGGTGACAGCGTTGGCTTGCTGGTTTAGACGAGCCACATCACCAGCTTGCCACACAAAGCATAAAATTAAAAAAAGTTCATAATCAAAGTAAATCCAACTCCTTAGGACGGCGTCTGTCCTCATCAGATGTCACCCTCCCCTGACGTTCTTCCTCCCAGTGAAAAAATCCTGGTAAAACTACGATGGAAAGTTACAATGAAAATTCTTTCATACTTTTATGTTACATTTTGTCATGGTTTGGACTTTTTTGTGTCTTTTGTTCCTCCGTGTTTTATTTTGTAGTTTGATTCCTACTTCCTGATGATGACCGCACCTGGTTTGATTTTCTGATTCATGTCACCTGTTCCTCATGACTCCCTCTGTGTATTTATACTCCTTGGTTCTAAGTTTCATTTGTCAGATTATCCTGTGTTTCTGTTCTGCTGTCTGTTCACGCCATCATTTTGGATTAAAACCTGTTAACTTGTCTGCCTCACTGTTCCTGCAATTAGGTCACTTCCATGTGAACTGTGACACATTTGGTCTTATTTTCCCCGACTTTGTTACAGTGCATGAATTTAAGAAATTTCTGTCCACAAGATTAAATGGATGCAAAATCTCACTGTAGGTGTCCGAGTATGATATCTACTAAATAACTTTTTCTGCTAATTGTTTTCAACACCCACATATCTAACATTATGTCCAGAGGTGGGCAAATCAGAATAACAAATGAGAGCTCATGTCTGCTTTATCATTTCATACATGTATTATGTAATTTCCATACAGATGGTAGATGGGTTTTAGTGATTGTAAAACCTACAGGTAGCAAATCATAGATGTTACTTGTTGTAAATTAAGTATGCCATTTATTTATGTTACCTGCACATCAAAGCTACATTCCTAAACACTGATATTATTCAGCTTGTTGCCTGAACTGAAAAGACTGTATTAATAATTATGAATCGCATCCAATCCTGAGCCAAAGAAAGCGCTTTTGTCCACATCTTAAGTTTGCCAAGTCAATCATTAACAAAGTTAGTAAAAGTCATAAAACATGGAAAACACAGTGAGCGTCAGGGTTTGAGAGAAAAAATGGGGGAAATGTCAATACCTAAGTAGTAGTTAAAGAAAATGCTTGGAGTTTTTGCATTTTGTATGATTTACAGACAGAAATATGAGAAGAGGCATTGGTTAAAAGTAGGAGACTGAAACTATTTGCTAACAATACAGTAAAGTCGTGTGGGTGACTTGCTGTTGAGACAGGAAGTAGAATGTTGTTCTCGCGTTGCTGCTTGGAAGCCAAAGATTTGCCATGAAAGAAATACTTTGTTATCTAAATAACCTCCTGCAGCTCTGCAGGTTTTCCCCAAGTCACAACAGAGTGGATTACTTTGTTTAAATCCAGCTCAGACTGTCCCTGAGAAGCACACCACTGTTCTTCATCATCATGTAGAAACTGGCCAGGTATTCATCACGGGGGTCCCTGTTTACCTCCGAAGGGCAGAAGGATTACGGGCACAAACTTTGATGTCACATTTATTCTCAGCAGAAGAGCCAAAACCTCTCAGAGCTGTGATGGTATCCAAGTCTATTCCTCTAAAAAGAATTAAAAAGGCTCCAGAGGAAAGGAGAAGGAAAAACATGCAGGTTCTGTAGATGGAAACCTTCTTTTATCACCTGATTTTTGTTCATTTGTACAGAAGAAATTAAAAAAAACCTCTGGGTGTCTCAGAAAAGCTCATCAGGACTTTGTGTTTTTATGAAGTGTCCATTCTGCCGACCGAGCAGCTAATGAGTAATAATGTCGCTGTCATGCACTGTTAGCACTTAAGCAAATGCTACTTCATTATTTATCCTCTGCTGTTGCAGTCAGATCTAATCTCGTCCTTGTAATTGCTTAGAGGAAATACTAGGAGTGTGTTTACAGCTTCAAGTTTGCAGTTTTACAGCAGCACTGCAACAGAGGGTCAGTGGGTTTTTTTTTCTTTTGTATCTGCAAACTTTCCTCTTAGCTTCCATCAGAAACGGCTTCAGTCCCGCAGGCCCTGCTTCTGGAGCCTGTAAACACTGCCAACGGCTTTCCTTATTGACATAATCAGGTTGAGCGGTACTGATGCAGTGACATTTGCAGTAATAGGAGACTGATAATCCTCACACAATTACTTCTCCTTTTTGCACTACAGGGGATGCCATGGGGGACACAGTATGCTTCTGCAGACAATCTACCGCTCACCAAGTGACCGTGAACATGATAGCCAAGCCCTCTCTCTTTAACTTGTATTACCCTGTGGAAAATGGGAGCCTTGCAGGATCAAACTATCAATGCTGAACTGCCGGATGGGGACTAGGAAGCCTAGCAGCAGTAAAAAGCAGCAAGAGCTCTCTCAAGTGGTAAAAAATGAAACTTTTCAATGCTTAGAAATCCTCAAGGACCTTATTTTACTTTGGATTTATCTGATCCATGGAAATAGCTATTCTAATGTCTTTTTAAAACCATGCAGTAATTCATATCAGATTTTTCTTTTATTCTAAGCTTTTGAATGTCTTTAAAATACAGAACAGCAGTCAAGGACAATTAAATCCAACACTGACAACCTCAAGCTGCAGTTGTCATTAAGATGCGCAATTTTCTTGGAACATGGGACTAAAGTGTCACATTTGCATAACGTTCAGAGCGGAAACATGAAGTAACTAGATGTGAAAAAAGTGCCATAATGTAAACCATTAAATCTTTGCAGTTATTGCCTGAAGCTGACAGTACAGACGTTCCTGTTGACGCTCTCCCGGGCTTTCACTGTATTCACGCCGTAGCTCTGTTTTAATTCTGAACTTCATCAGTTGGAAAGCTTCTCACGCAGACTGAGGACGAGGAATATCTCTGCTGCTTTGACTGTTTCAGACTGTTGCTGCATTTGGCAGAATCCAAACACAGATGCATCTGGAATACCCTTCTCTTCACGCGATTGCGTCTGTCTGCGGTGAAAACATCAATAAAATGCCAGTGTGCCATTTCTGTTTGCAGCCAAACAAACCCAAGCTACAACAGAACCACTCCTGGAGATAAATTGGGTCATGAGCTTTTCCCTTTTTGCCTTTTGTGTAACGAGTCCAGCGAAGTTTGCTGCAGGAATCTTGCTTCTCTTTGCATGAGCTGCGGCTTTGCTGCATCTCACTCTGATATAGTCAGTCAACCAGTTTAAACTTAGTGCTGCTTTAATGTTCACTGGCTGGCAGTTACTTAATAAATGCTGTTTTATCATCTGGACACACCCTCACACACTTTTGTTTGCTGTGCTCTTCACTAACAAGAAACAAGCAGTTAGAAAAACATCTCTGCTTGAAGGTCTACAACTCAAGTAAGACGAGTCCACTTTGTTAGAATTATAGATGAATGAACTAGAAATTAAAATCTGTAATAGATAGACAGATACTGCAGAGGGAAAACGAACCAGTATTGCAATTCCAGGCAATCCAGGCCCCTCTCCTGACAAACTGTTTCAGCTACTTTACTGTAACATCAGATCTGCTTTGCCCTTTTAACCAAAAGCCTGCACCTCCATGAGATCCCCCTTGTTCCAGATCACTGCTGCCAGTAATTGGAAACAACTGAAAAAAAGCTCTGAGCTGGAACCCTTTTGACTCACTTACACACATTTGCTGGAGATACTTGCAGTTGTTTTCAAAGCCAAGGAGAACTATGACAAGCCAAAGTGTTTCCACGTTTGATCATGCTGTTTTGATCACTCTCATTTGTCTTTGTACTTCTCACTTTTGCTGCTGTCGGTTCCCCCTTGTGGCAGTGTCTCTTGTTCCCTGCTGTTATCTGCCATTTCATTCATGCATCTGCAGCTTTTTCACACCATTATTTTTGGTCTAATTTCCTGTGTTTATTCAATGCTTCCCGTTTCGCTGCTGAACATTATAGGCTGCATGAGCAATTCTCCTTGTGAGTCATCTTATTTTCTTTTAATTTTCACAATCTGTACTTCAATTTTATGCAGCCTTGATGAAACATATTATGACCATAAATCATGATTTATTTCTAAATACCTTGATATTATTAAATGAAGTCATGCCTGTGTTAACACGAGAAGGGCTAAGGTTGGTAGATTATAGGCTTAAAGGGTCCTTTCATGCTGTATTCATCATTTTTCAGTATTCTCCCAGCATCTACTTTGTTAGATGTGTTTGCAGCTGAAATAAAAAAAAAAAAAGTGCCCCTTTTGTTCTGATGCCACTTTGATTGCTGCATATTCTGGTCCAATATCCTGCCCACAACATTATCTTGTTACTTATCTGTTGAAGGGAGGGAAATCATCACCAATGTAGTCTGGATTTGAGGAAGAAACATGAGAACAAAATTGCAAAATATGTGCAGAGATGACTGCTTTCAAAGGTCATGTGATGCTATTGAATACCATCAGTGTTATCATTAGTTTTTTTTTAATAATCGCAAAAATTGAAGGTTTTTTCTTTCTTTGAAGGCGAATGTTTCTTCACAGAAAATGCCCGTGCCTCTGTGTTGAAAAGCTCGCACATTAATACAGATGCTGTCATAGTTTTCTGTTACATTACTGCAAATACAGATGGCAGCAAAGATCTCTTGGTGCTGTTGAGGGATGATGAAATATAGATGCATTTGCCAAGTTCCCTGATTTTAGAAGATAGTCTGACCGCTTTGGAGTCCTGCCTCTCTTTGATCCTCCGTTCTGAAGACTGTATAAATGGAAACCATTGTCAAAGTGATATGTGAAGCTGCTTACTTTAAATGGCACACATTACTTTAGAAATAACCTGACTGTGATTGTTTAGGAACATTCCTGTGTCATGAATGGATGTTTTTAGGTAAAATTATGTGTTGCAATTATATTGAAAATTATGATTATGTGATTATTAAATGCAAAACATCAATATCAAACAGAAATGTTGTCTTGGATGCAAGGCTGTATTAACAAAGGCTGCATCACAGTCTTATAAAAGTCTGATTTAGTGTCTATTATAGCTAATCAGCCCGCAGAGATGCAGGCGTGGAATGCAGCACTTCTTAAAGCACATGATATTTGATCATTATATGTTACAAAAACATTCATATAGAAACCACATGCTTAATAAAGTAAATTATTCAGTTTCACTACCTCTGAACCTGAACTGGATGAAGCAGGCAGAGATTTTTACTCCAACTAAAAGTCCAATCAGAGCAAAAGGAATCTAAATGACATAAGTTAATACTTACAAACCTAAAAAAGGGTACAGTGTAAAACATACCCATACCTACCAGTGGATCTCAACCAGTTCAACCCAGTTACATTTTTCTTCCTTCTTTATTTACTTATCTCATTCATGGTTGACATAACAAATAAAAAAATATTGTTTTTATGTATATAATATGATTTTTCCATGTTAGTTTATCATCCAATATGACTCCTAAAAACTTAATTTGATGTACTCTTTCAATGTTAACTCCAACTATACAAAGTTAAATATTCTGCTTTAAAAATCACAAAGGAGGTAAGCTCATGTAACTTAGTGTATATGATGGTGTTACTGATGAGTAAGAAATGAAATACTTATTATAGTGTAAAAAATCACACATCTTTTAACAGCTATTAACAATATGTAATGCAGAATAACTCATTTTTCTAAATTAGCTCAAATATATTAAAGATTTATAAGCATGCTATTATTAACTGCATTATCTTTATTTGCCTGTTGAATAACTAAATGCAATTATAAAGACAAGTGTGTTTAAAAAGGTCCAATCAGAGATGTGTTAGCCAATGTTAACTGTTTAAATCAGCTCAGTCCCAACGTACGTCACTCAGAAGGAAATGCAAAATTTCAGCATATATGACGTCTTCTGCTAAGATGTTTTATTCCAACTGGAATAAGCTTGTTTGTTGCTGTGCATAACAAACTGACAAAAAAAAAAAGACAAAACCCACCGTTACTAGGTCTTCAGAAAGTCTTTTTTATCATCAGAATGTATCAGCCTCCAGGCCAACTGTGATGGGAGAAATCAGATTTGGATCTTATGTCATCTGGATGTTTCCTGTTAAGTCCAGTCTTGTTATGGTTTAACACCAGTAATGAACAAGCGTTACAGCATGTCAAGCCTGCAGACGGTGCGAACAACCGAACAATGCAGTTTCACACCTGCTGTCAGCCTCATCGGTAAAGCCTTCCTTCGTTAAGGTGTGAAATTGCTGCTGCTGATAAAAACTAATGAAAGCTTGTTTGCAGCAGCTTTTACCTGTATCAGTGCTGCTTATTACCTGCATCTGGTGTTTTATTCTGACCAATTTTGGCAGACAGAACATTGCATCCAGCAGCAGATCACACTGTGCAACACTTCACTGCAAAGACTCTTCCTTCCAGTCACAAGAGCTTCCTACAAAATACATTATAATGATCTGTGATCTGTAAAAACAGCTAGTTGCTGTTTGTGTATTTTAACTTTTCCTAACAGTCTGAACGTATTTACAGATTTGTTGTAGAAACTAACGGAACAACCTTCAGCTTTAATATGTGAAAATAATTAACTGTTGTTATATCTGCTGTCTGTGGTTGATAAAAAATCTATTTGTTCCTGAATTCTACAAGAAAACTAAATCTAATATAATGATGGAGTAACACAACAAATAGTCATATGACAAATATTTGGAAGTTTGGCTGTTTTTTTAAGGCATTCGTTTCAGTTTGTTTATTTCTTATAAATCTATTCATGTATTTTCTACAAAATTCCAGCTACCTATCTACAGCTATCTCCTTTGATAATAATCTAATTCACTTTAGCTATTGCAAATTTAACTTCAGTATTTATCTGCTATTCAGCCTTAAAAAATGCTAAACTTCTGATATAGTGTCATTCTGCCTCATTCTGCTTCTACAAAGCGAGCTTGCTTTTTTTTTTTATTTTTTTTTTTTATTTTTTTTTTTAGCTAACCAAATGCAGATGTGTTCAGAGCAGAGGGATCTCAAAGTCCACCTCTGCTTCCACCCCCTTTTCTGATTGGCTGGTGGCAATGGCAGAAGTTATGGGAGAAGAATTCACCACCCTGTCATGATTTTCCTCTTTTTGCATAATTCTTCGCTTGGTCCGCAAACACCCGTAAGATGGCTTCTGTACATGACAGAGCTGTACTCCAGGCAATATTCAACCCCACCACCCCCTTTGGAGACATTCCTGGTCTCAACCAAGAGGAAGAATTAATTGATGATGGTGAGTGTGAGCTTCTGACTTGTGTCTCCACATATCATGTCACAGCATATTGAATTTATTTGAGCGTGTTCCTTTCCGAAGCTGGAAGAACATGACACTGTAATCCAAACTGAGTTCTGGTTGACGTTTCTGTGTTTTCCTTTGCCACACTACCTGTCTATTGAGTTGGAGTGCTTTTTTCAGTTTGTTTATCTCCTCCTGCCAGACAGTGGTTTTGACACAGAGTTGCTGAAGCAAGTGAAAGAGTTGGAGATGCGGGGCGTCTCAGCAGCAGAGGCTGGGGATTTGCAAGCTGCACTTCAACTGTTCAGCCAGGCAATCCAGCTCCTGCCACAGCGAGCCTCTGCCTATAACAACCGGGCACAGGCCCTGCGGCTGCAGGGAGACACAGCAGGTATACGCAGCTAATTCAGAAATAACCCCCTTCCAGAGGCACTGCATTGTGCCTCCGTGTCAAGCTGCCAAGCCTGAAACCAGCATGACACAATGAAGAAGCTCTGTGCATGTTATCAAGACTACCTAAGCTGTGCTGGCTTTGTATTTGATTCATTT